>NC_056737.1:1732163331-1732410874 GCF_019279795.1 Protopterus annectens
TTATAAATATATAAATGTTCAAAATAACCCCATAAAGGTATCTGCATATATGGGAGCAAAGGCTACTACCACAGCAGTCTCACAACTAAATATAGCAATCTGCCTGATAAAACATTCTTAGTCAAAACCAGTTCCAAAAGCTGTAGTAAAAATTGCTTAATTCAAAACTACATAAATCCACTAGGTCCAGCCAATATTTAGTGGCTGTTAACCTCAAGACATGAAATATTGGTATGTAAAGCCTTGACATTTAAAATGCAGAGTAAACAATGAGTTGGTAACCGAACAGCAGATAAAACATGAACAAATGGACGAGTGCTTTTAATACTGGTCGCAATGTAGTCTAACAAAGGTTTTTATCTTATTTGTATTTGAATTTATTTATTTGAATTTGTTGTAAACATATCTCTGAAAATCAGATAGAGCAGAAGAAAATAAGTTCCTCCAGGAAACAATAGGACGTTTTAATGACTTGTACACACTTATACATACATATATATATATATATATATATATATATATATATATATATATATATATATATATGTATACACATGCACACACACATGTATGTACAAGTGTGTGTATGTAGCTATCTATTTATATAGATAAATACAATTTTGTAAAAAATATATATTTATATATATATATATATATATATATAGTTAACATTAACATTCGAAAAGATAAGTCAATAACCTATAATTGTACACTTGTGCCTGTTACCAGCATAATGTATCACTGGGCAGTCTGAATCCATTGGCCAATGTTTATTAAACCCTGTGATGTGCACTTGTTATGTTTTGTCTTTAATTCAAACTGCAAAACATATTTACATTATGGTTATGAAAGTACAATTGTGTAAGTAAATGTACCATAGCAGTAGATGTTCTAATAGATCCCTGTAGGAGTAATCTAGGATGTTTGGGACCTGCCCCATGTGATTGCCAGCTCTCAAAACTTTTGGATGCCTTCCACATGCTCCGACTGTGTGGAGCTTGAGAAGACCTCTGTAAAAAGGCAGAGCTTTTTGCCTGGAATAAAGGGAGGGAAGAACCAAGAAATAATAATGATAAGAAACAATAACAAAAGTAAACTGTATACACAATAGTACATGTATCCACGCCATGCCAAAATAAAATGAAAAAAACATGTAAAATAGAGGGGGTTGGAGGGGAACAGCTACTGCAACAGTAATCTTTTAAAATATCTACTCTTATGGTAAGTTTACTTATACAACTGTACTATGTTCAACATGTACACCACTGTTGCAGTAGCCTTAGCTGTTAGAGTAGATTACCATAGCTTAGAAACTAACAGGGGAGGGGACCAATAAATTAAGATGCCAGAAGCCCCTGGAGAATAGTCCTAACAAAGCCTGTTCTGGGCATGGAAAATAAATTTGGTTTGTAGTGCTTTGTAAAGGTATTGTACTGAGGATCAAGCTGTTGTGCTAGGAAACCTCTAGAGTTTATATATTTCCAGTAAACCACCAAGGAAGTCAAAGCCCTTGTGGAATGGGTCTTAATCCTGCCTGGAAGTGGCTTATTATGGTGAGTATAACAAAAGGCAGTTGCCTGAGACAACCATCTGGGAAACAGTCTGCTTTGACACTGGTTGTTCTATCTTCTTTCCTTCATTGGAGACATCCTAGCATCCTGAAGGCTGGAGCTTTGTTTCAGTATTATCTGAGCTGTCTGTTGACATCTAGGACATGACAAATCATTTTTCTTGGGTTCAGAAAAGAAGACAAAGAGGTCAGTCTTTTGGCTTAAAGTAAACTATGAACAAATAGTGTTGAGTAAGTGGACTGTCATTGGTTTTTGTAGGGTCTTCCTTTCTGTTTGGATCTTCTGTGATATTGCTTCTTAAATTCCTGTTTATTGCCACCTTGCTGCTTAAATTGCTTGTTGAAAAGGGAAGCTGAGGAAGAAGGGAAAGTTTTATTTGCTTTAAAGAAGGAAGAAAGGTTGAAATATTTGAGTGCTTCCTTGAATCATTTCCCCTTTCATCACACTTCATGAGCACATCAAGTGCAGAAGGACCAAACAGAACTTCTTTATCTAAATGTAGAATTGAATATTTCAGTTTTAACATCTTCTGGGAGGTTTAGAGAATGAAGTCAAGCAAATCTTGTCATTACTGACCCAGAAACGGCATGTCTGGATGAAGAATTAGCAGCAGCGGCATCATAAGCACACTTTAAAACATGTTTAGTAACATAAAAAGCACATGTTAAAGAGGCACTTAAGGAATTTTACCTCCGAAGAAGAAGAAAGGTAAAGAATGAACTTTTGCATGTCTTAAAAGATAAAAGCAAATACCTTAACATATGAGTTTGGCAGTTTAAAATCCTGAAAGATAAAAGGTCAGAAGTATAAACTTTCTTCCACAGCTTGTCAAAAGCTGAAAGAAAAAGTTGCAAAACCTAATAGATTACACAGGTCCTTTTTATAAGGGTGTAACTCATGTTTAAACTTTAAAGAATTGTACTGTTGGATGTATTAGTGTTTTGAATTTTTAAGTGCTAGAACGAAGGATGTGTTTTATTTGTATATATTTTTTATATATTTACATTTTTACTTTCTAGTTTTAGTAATATAATTGAGTAATTAGATAGTTATTAAGGGTTGATGAGGGCAGTCATATGCCTTGTATTTAAACACCAGTGGCACAAAGAAAATGTATCTGATGAAGTTTGGCTACAAGCTTTTATTAAAAGTTTACAGTAATTTACTTAAAGAGACTTGTGCACAGACGGCTTTCTTGTTTCTTAACTGTTTGTTTGCTGTTTAACTGTTTAGCTAATAGTCTGTCAGACATCCCGGATGCAGGAAGAATATTATTAGGGAAAGTAGAATCAGCGCGACAAACGTTCTCTAAAAGAGGCAAAACAGGAGGAAGAGCAGTAGATTTAGCCATATCAAACTGTAACAAACCATAATGCATTTTCTGTGTTTTAAGAATTTCATTCTGCTCCCACCGAAAGTCCTGTTTCATCTTAGATAAAGTCTCAGAAAAAGAAACATTTTCATAAGGGAAATCTAAAGTCATGCTCTCTTCAGAATCAGACTGTTCAGATTGAGAATAAATTCCTGAATTATTACCACTCCTCTGCAATACCTGCATCTTCTGATTGAAAATCCAAGACAGAAAGACAGGGAGCTGTTTTTCTTTTTATGTCCGAAGAAAAAGTATGCCTCCATTCCAATTAAGTGGAGAACCTTCTCCTACCCTATCACCTGAGACTGACAATAGTGGTTCTCCCCTACCCTTCAAGGGCATCTCTACAGCTGCAGAGGACATGACTATTTCCTGGTTCTTTATGGCTAGAAGTGCAGGAATAGAGGGAAAATATGAGTGGTCTGAAGAATCAAGAGCAGCCACAGCAGAGTCACTCACCAGTGGCTGAAGTGCAACTTGAGCCAGCATGGCACTCAAGACTCCTTAATAGATTTCTTCTTCTTGTGGACAGGAGAAAGTAAAACCACAGAGACCAGTAGCTGCTCCACAGGTTAGCTGAGAATGAGACCTTGAAGGTGAGTAGAAAAGCCTAGGCTAGTCAGTAAAGGGTAAAGTAGAAAACAAGTGGTACTGAGGGAAGTAAACCACTGACAGCCCCCTACAATCACACTATCATGCCCCAAATACACAAACCTACAACCATGTAAGAAAATTCAGTAAATACTGAAAACTTTTATTTACACACAAACTCCCTTAAAAAGAGTGATGGTCCCAAAAACATTAATTTTCCTAGCAAACACAGAATTCCATCAGAAAATTAATTTTAGTGGAAAGTTTTCCCCAACAGGCAACTTATCTGCCCACCCTCAAAGGATTGTTAGCCGACCAACAGTTTCATGGGGCCCCCCCGAAGGAGGGCTCTTCAACAGCAAAAATGCTTTAAAGAGATTGCTCTCTGTCATTTTATGGAGCTCCTTTTGAGGACCAGACGGTTAGAGCATGTGGAAGGCATCAAAAAGCATTGAAAGTTGTCTGGTCACTAGGGTACTGAAACGGTGATTTGTATGTTAAACATTATCATCTGCTAATATGCATTTTTATCTAGAATTATTTTCAGAAATGCACAATGTTTTGCGTATCAAACAATTATTTTACAGCTGTCATAAAAAAGAGGCCATTGTTTTATAAAACAAATGCAAAATTGTGTGTTAGGTTTGTTTTGATAACACGCTTTGATTTTTCCATTTTAGCATCAAAGTTCATATTAAAAGTTCAAGTCAATGATGTTGTCAGCCGCCATTGCCTTCGCCAAGCAGTTGTAGAGGTGTTCGTGAACTATACAAAGACAACCTCAGCTCTTACTAAAGATGATGGGACAGTTTTGCTGGAAATACCATATAAAGCTGGACTTACTTTAACTATAATGTCCTACAAGGACGGTTATGTTGTAGCGACTGTGCCATGGAAAACGGGCAGAATGCCAAGTAAGCAAGTATTATTTTATGTTCCTTAGTATTCATGATTTGTTCACTTTGGCTTTATAATAAATTAAATGATGTTTAATTTTTAGCAACATGTGCTTGTTCAGCATATCACAATCAATCATGAGAGGTGAAACATAAGTGACTGATTTTGGAAATTAATGAGGTGTTGTGCATCGGTTCCACTGCATGGTTTATTCTGATGTCTTTTAACTGGAAGCCTGATCGGTCTGTGTTTAAATTATCTTTACAAGCTATCTTTTGTAGATATTTCATTTTTCCTGTTTTTACCCTTACTGGACTTGTTCTTTGAATTTTGTCCAATGTGTTAACAGAATTGGATTGCTTCTTTAACACAATGACTTGTTACTATAAATAAAACATAAAAGTGTGTGCACCAGAACAGCTCTTTCAATGGCAGTAATTAAGGTTCAAAGTTTTAATTCTCTTGATTTGATTAAAGTTTACAGAGCCGTTCTTTGAACACAACAGATAAGAAAAGCTAAAATGTACTTGAGTGATTTTGAAGTAATAATAACATGATAATGGGTATGTACCATTTAGGCCAAAAAGTCTGCCTTTGTCCATACCCGATGGAAAAACTCTCATTTTAATGTAACTTATATTCAGTTTTCCAACCCTGTATTCACTTTATAAATTCTCTAAAAGATAGTTTTCACCCACTCACTTGTTGAATCCAGTCTGTGTTATAGCTGGGACCTGAAATCTGTGTGACATCCTGGTTTTAACCCTGACATCCCATTTCCTGTACAGAATTTAATAAGATACTAAGCTTCCTGGTTGCAGAACTGGTCAACAACTAATGCATTTTCTGAATGGGAATATCTATACTGCTGGGCCTGATGGCCACTTGCCAGCAGTGCAGGTTTTTTTTTTTTTTTGTTTGTTTTTTTTTTTTTTTTGTTAATTCCTAACTAATTAATGATTCAAATGAAGAAAGTAGACTGCTGCATTTTCCTGGGTGGGAGGCAGAACGGGGTGTAGTGATGTCAGCAGTGTGACAACATGAAGCATGGTTTCAGTCTGATTTCCAAATTTTCATTTCAAGTACCTCATAATTCAGGGACAAATACAACATGTTAAATATTGGAAACTCTAAATGAGAAATATGCTATAACCTAGAATTACACATTAGCAATTTCTCTGATGAACATATCTGTAATTCTACTTTGTATTTTATTAACCAACAATAAAACCACCACTCCTTATGAACACACACACACACACACACACACATACACATACACATACACATACACATACACATACACACACACACATGCACACGCAAAATCACCTCTAAGGCAAAATCAGAATGGCTTAGAAACTTGATGCAGAACCGTATAAGAAGATGCTATATTATAAATGTTAACGTGGATTGGTTTACAAGCAATTAAAAGCAACAACTCTGTGCAGGGTTCTTAAAAACAAGTCTACCAATTATCTGTAATTATAGGTTCTGATCCCACCACAGTGTTAACAAGTCCAACCTTTAAATATTAAAGGGTTTGTCTGAAATTCATATTCTAAACACTGCTGTATCAGATAAAGAGAAATACAAGGTGCTGTTATTGCACCACAATTCATCAGATGTAATGACATCAGTCAGCATTTAACAAGTGCTGTACTTATCCTTCTTGTCAGGAAGGGGTTGCAGTTGTTTAAGTGCGTAACTTTTATTTATTTATTTTATTTATTTATATTTGTTGACCGGGAGTGTCCGACTGGACGTAGGTCCATTTTCAGCAGAGGCCCGGGGAGAAAAGCTCCACAGTTAGACTAAACAGACAGTAGTTACATTGGGTTACATAGCGATTAACAATTTACATAGCAATTACTTACAACATATTTACAGATGAAGAACATAGTACATCAGTAGAAAACTAGAATCTTTATCTGTGAAGTACATAACAGACATTAACAAATGTTAAAATAAGAAGTTCCTGCTGTATAAGTACTAGGCTTATGAGCATCTGAGCTTGCTATAATCAGGGTAGTTAGTGGAGTGGAAAGAAAGGTAGTGGTTGGATGGGGTGGGTGATATTAGAGTGGGAGTTGCAAGGGCATAGCCAGCATGTTTTTAGGTGCGCTTTTAGTAAAGTTTTGAAGTGGGTGCATGATAGTACGGAGGTAATTGTGGGTGGGTTTATGGGTAACTTGGTTATATAAAGTTCTACAAGGAGTTTTAAGTCACTCACTGTCTTCTAACAACCAGTCTTAAAAGGATGAATCAGCTGAACTGTACATGTTCTTGAAGTTTTGTTTCCCAAGTTTTGTTTCCCAAGTTTCAATGATAGTGTCAAATCTGATGGCTGTAACACAGGTACACATTTAATCATGTATCTGCCTTGAGTCATCTATAGCTGTACTTTGTTCTGCATATTAGGGATTATATGTGTTATGTATAACAATGTCGAAAGACTGAAGGGCTGTTAATGTGGGTGGCAAAAGCAATGCCATAGGAGTTCAGGGGAAGGAAAATAAATGAGTATGAGAAAGGCGACAGAAAGGGCAAGAGAGCTGTACTGCATACAGATTGCAAAAAAAGCAGTAAGGGAACTTATGATTTGCATTTATATCATGGGAATATCTTCAATGGAATATTATTGTAGGGAAAGCCTAACATATACATATAGTGTATAAAATAACATCTGTGCATGTTGATTTACATTTGCACATTGAATAGTTTTTAAAGGGTACTCAGTTTCACAAGTGAGCATTATGGGAAAATTAATATAGGAAAGTGAAAAGTCTTTGAAGAAGGGTAGGCAGAAGGAAGAGGTACAGAAGGTCTTGATGTTGGAAGTATAAAAGGGAGAAAGAAATTATCCCAGTTTAATAGGGGCTTACTCTTTTGTATGGCTATTGGAAATTTCTGTTATAAAGCATGCTTACCGTGCATTTGGAAAAGCAAATGGCCTTCACCATGCAAGCAAATTCTTGGGCAAGGGTGTTGTATATAGCTTTTTTATCAGTGTCCTTGGTGTTGTAGTTAAAATATTAAAGATAAAGGGAATTAGATGGCATTAAATGGGATTGAAATTGTGTGGCAAATAAGCATGAAGGGAAAAGAACAAATGAAGGATAGCAGTAGACTTACATAACATTTCAAAGAAAAAAAGGGACGATTAAAGAAGAAGTTATTTAATGGAAAGCCTGGAATGGTCCCTAGCAGACTTTGGAATAATTTGGCTCAAGTATAGAAAACTTGGATGATAAAAAAATATAGGTTAATATTAGGGTTGCGACCTATCCATTTTCCTGGACTATCTGGAAATCAAAACAGTTGCCCGGTAGTCCAGAAAATACTGTACAAACTCTGGTATTCTGTTTCAAGAAAGGAGACAGACTATTGGAGTTTGTAAAATTGGTGGATTTACTAGGCATTTTTACAGAAAAGCATAGTAAATCGTAAGAAAGCAGACATCAGGAATGGAAAAAGATGGCATTTCCATCAGCTGACTTCACTATGATGGCACAAAATGGGTGGCATTTGGACGGGACAGGGGGTGGAAATGGGCAAAGTTATGGGTGATGCTAGGGGTGTGGCCTTGGTTCAGTTTTAGCCCCAACAGAAGGTGGCAACCCTAGTTAATACAATGGCAATCAGTGGTTAAACACCTGCTTTAAAAGGATTTAGCTTATTTATTATTGAAGAGATAAATCTGTGTTTGGTATGTCTAGAAGAGACTCATTTTAACATGCAAGAACACAAGAACCTCCTGTAAATGGGTTACAATAAGGGAGTTTATTCTGCTTACTAAGAAGGTCGGAGATGAGAGGTACATTCTTTAATAAAAAAGGGGGATTTCCATACATGACCAGAGAAAGAAAGGTTGATAGATGTGGTAGATATGTGATGTACAGAGGTATGCAGGAGACACATGGTGACTATTATCATTGCATACATGCCAGTTGGGACAGGTAGCAAGGAAATGCCAGTTTTTTGTATTTTTGCTATTTTGAAGTTTTGGTATTTTAAGTTTTGTGTGTCAGTGTATTGTGGTCAGTATTTTTTAAACCTTTGGCCAAAATCTCAAGGTGTGGGGATCCGCGTAAACTATAACCACTGTTACTTCATACATATATACAAGTAAATAAATACAGGAGGAAGGTAAAATAAAGAGAGACAGACATGAAAGCGGTATAGTTATATACAGCCTCATGATACTGGATGGATTGTATTTGTGGACAAACAGCTGTGAAGAAGAATTGGTATAATATTGAACTTTTTTGTTCTTTCAGTATTCTCTTCAGTGACCATTTCCCTGTTCCCACAGAGCCAGGCAAATATTTGGCTTTATGAGGATACAGTGTTAATCTCTGGAAAACTAACTGGTAAGTAGATGAATTATGTAGATTTTTATGTTTGAACATCTGAAAAACTAGGAGGCAAGTGCATGAACTGTTGTGTTTAATGTTTTCTTTCCATTTTGTTTATGGTATAACCGAAATGTGCAAGGTGCAATTAGTAAGACAAAAAAGTGCACTATATCTTACACCACTGAATTAGTTTTGTTATAGTGTTAGTTCTGTTAGTAAAACACATGTAGTAAATGCTATTTCCAAAACAAAATAAACATACATAAGAAGACATTGACATGGCGAGTGATGTCTCTCATTACTGAAGTTAACTTATAAATACATTGCATCTAAAGCCATATAAAGAAGATTTGGATTGTGTGTGTCTGCAAATCATCTCTCAGTAAAACTTCAGTTAATCTTCTTCTTTTGGCTTTTCCCAGTTAGTGGTCGCCACAGTGGATCATCTGTCTGCTCATGATTGGCAGTAGAGTTTCACAGTGTCGATTTGCCAGCCCGGTACCCAACCTTCCACGGAAGGCACACACATGCACTCACTCACACCTAGGGACAATTTAGAGTGCCCAATCCACCTACAGCATGTCTTTGGGAAAAAAGTGGAGCATCCGGAAGAAACCCACGTGACCACAGGGAGGACATGCACAATCCGCACAGAAGGCACCCTAGCCGAGAATCGAACCGGAGAACCTCTTGCTGTGAGGCGACAACGCTAACCGCTGTACTACCATGGCCGCCCAGTAAAACTTCAATTAATAAACCTGTAAATTTGAATGTGGGGCCACTGACACTTTTTCTTCTAGTTTGGGCAAGTTCCCGTAATTCTGAGTTCTTCGCCCACTTTATCTCTAAACTAATATAAACAATGCAGAGGTTGAGCACGTTAAGAACAAGTTATTAACAGTGTCAGTAGGCACCAGCTCAAGGGAAAGGGTACTTTAATCTGTGTTTCACTGTGTTTCACTAAAATAATTCATTGTGGTCATAAATAAAAATCTGTAACAACTGTAGGTGGAAACTTGCTCTGTGCAAAACTGATCACAGACTTGCTAGGCCAGCTAAATCCAGATAATATTCAAGTGATATTTCTGCAATGTTTAGCAACATGACAGTCCTATATATGGCTATACATCACAGAAGAGTAAAGCTATAGGTGAGATTCTGAAAACTTTGGTGGATGTTAGTCTAAGATATATAAGCTGCTTTTTTTATAGGGTTTAGAATAGAATAATATGGGGTAGCCTCATTAAGGCTTTCAGAATCCCACACTGTGAGAGTATAGTTAAACATTCCCAGTACTTCTGAATGTAATTCCCACAATCTTCACATCAGGTGTGATATTCGCAAGTCATTTAATTAGACTAAAACTCCTGAGTAAGCCTTGAAAAAAGCACCGACACCAACTGAGACTTATCTGTTTAAATCATAAATTAAACAGCTACTGCAGTTTTTTGACTAGTGCTTTTAAACAAGGTAGACAGAGGTACTTTCAGCGTCTTACCTTGCCTGCTCCATTTATCAGTGTTTAATAACTTCATGGGGCACATAGTATAACCCAAAGAAGAACAGAATGAGTGGCATTCAGAATGTTCTCTTCCCTGAAAGGAAGGGAAATGATTTAGCTTTGGGTTTTACCAATAGTGTTAGAGCACCATGTCTCACTCTTTATACTTTTTCAAAGCACTCTGTCATTTTGATGTACCTCATTTGTATAAATGGTACCACTCATTTCATTAGTGATGCTCATTGCCATTTGTTATATTGCCACTGATATATTCCGTGGCCAAGTATGTTGCTTGTGGCATGTGTGTCTCTGAATCATATACAACTTGCACATGGCCATTCATCATACAAAACCATTTACCACAGTATGGTGTAAGATTTCTGAATCCCTGGGTCTGTTTATTTTATAAAGAAAAAGTTAAGTCAGAGTAAAACTATTATTGCATCTGCAGTTATGTTGATAATTTGGGTTTCTGAGCATATTTTTTATTTGAGTCAGTTTGAGGACTTCAGGATATTTTGACAAGTGAAACATCCACTATTCTGCATTACCAAATGCAGTATTTCCAGATATAAGTTTCAGCAAGCCAATAACATTTTAGCATGTCCATCTTTAGATATGCCAGTTTTTCTTTTTCTTTCTGATGTGCCATACAGTTAAGTAGATGGTTTGGTAAACCTCTGTCCCCTATACAAATGAAACGAACATACAAGGATTAATGCTTCAAATCAAAATTTCACATACGACTTGTAGTTTTCAAGTGAAATCCTCTGAAATGGTTTTTTTTTACAATGCACATAATTTAAACATTTTACAGTACTGCTTAGTAAAGTGGGGCATTCTCTAGTGATATCAGGGCAATTTCAGTGACTAACAAACAGTCACCATTTATCAACATCAACAGAATTTCTGTAATTGCTGTTTGTCTTTATGTTTTGGCAAGCTTGGTTTGAATGTCATACATACCTTACCAGAACATTTCAGTCTGTCTTTTTTGTGTTACCCAGCATAGGCAAGATGTAGTTACTTCCACTTTAAGAGGATGAGTGTGGTGCTACTGTTTCAGCATGAAAATATCAACTGCTAGAGTCAGAGGGCAGTAGGGGGCAGCAGAAGCACTGTAGATCAATTAGCGTGACCTAGTTCAGTCTTCACATTGTAAGAAACAGTCTGCATACATTCTGTAAGCAACACGACTGCTCAGCTGTAAGGTCCGATATACATCTGAGTTGTAGAAATTTATGGTGGACATTGAGGCAAATGATAAACAATGCACTGTCTCATCTTCTGAAATGTATTTAGTTATAACTTTTATAGTTGTGGCAAAACAAGACTATGGCACCATGCATACTTCCCTACGCTTCTCATACTGAATTAAAGGATAGCTTAAACTGGCAGCTGCTTTCACCAGCCATGTTGCCTTGATGTGGCATTTTCTGTCATCACCATTTAATGAAGTGTGTGAATTAAAGTTATTTCATTAACTTCAGTAGTAGTAGAGGCTACCAGTCATTTAGCGAACGATAATACTGTGCAAATGGCACTTCATGAAGAGGCACTTTTGTACTAATGAGACACTGCTTTTGTAATAATGAGACACTGCATATTTATGTGCAATACTCAAGGGAGCATGCAAGAAAATGAATTATTAAAAATTACATTTCTTCTGCACAGAATGGGAATGAAATAGCTCTAGATTCATAGAGTTTACAAGTAGACTGTATCCATGAACCATAATAACATTGTTAAACACCTTCATGCTTCTAGGAGGGCAAAACAAGTGAGGCCAGGGAATGAATTTATGAGCACCCATTCAGTCATCAGGGTGTTCTTTGAATGAAGCAAATGCATCATTCTGGTTTATATGTAATAAAAGATTATTACAGACAAGGGGATACGTAGTTAATAATAAATCTGTCCCTCAAGAGTGTCTTTATTTATTTGTTGATTTGTGGAGTTTTTTTTGAAGAGGAGCAAGAAATCAAGGATGGTAAGGTACTTAATGGCATGAAATGCCAGACATAAATTACTGTGCATGAGTCTATAAGAGACAGAGGGACAGAGCTTTGAGCCTGTCTTGATAGCTTAAGATCTTTAATCTGGTGATCTTTTAACTAGGAGCCACCATGGTCTTTCTGGTAGTATGATATGTTTGGATAGTTACATACTAAAAGGGGCACTGCATTCTCTAACTGAACTGAACAGGGAAGGTTATAGAAAGATGATAACTTCTTTTGGCCAGGATGAGATATCGCTAGTTATTAACTGTGCTAGATAGCAGTTCCTGACTACTGTCCTATGTGGTGGTCAAAGGATACGGAGCAGTGCAGGTGCAAAGTTCTTTAACAAACATTTCAGTTTGGAATAGGATGATGTTTATACTGTAAGCTGCTGCCATGATTTGTTTACCAAAGTTGACAATCAGTTCTACACTTTTAGTATTTAATTTAAACCTATTTCTAACTAGCTTCCCTTTTAGAGGAAGACCCTTTTTATACCAATGTTAACATTAATGAATTTAGAGAAAAAGCCAAAGACTTACTTTTTATTTATTTATTTGTTAATCATGTAAACCCTCTGCACAGAATGTGTCTCCTTTTGCAGATAATCTAGAAGTATTATCTGATTAAGAGATAGACTGAAATTTACACAGTAGACAAATGGTGACTGAAAGAATTAAACCCAAGACTATAAGATGAAGTTTATTAAAAGCTCATAGCTTTATTTCTTTGCACTAAATTGTCAGACTTCTGAAAGCCCAGCTTACAGAGCTTTGTATAATTATACGTTTGCAGAAATGTTAGCATGACTCTATTCTGTACCTTTTCTGTTCATTTTTACATGGAAGTACAGAGCTTTTTATATAGGTGTAAGTACGGCACATTTTGGACAGTCCAAAACTAGAAGACACCCCACCCAATCTTTTCATCATAAAAAGGCCAAACTACTTGGACAAGTAAATATTTTAGTTTTCTTTTTTTCTCAAATTTTTTTGAAAATTTTAACAACAAAACATTAATATATGACAATAGATAAATTATAAAACAAATATACATATCTAAAAGAACAGTAATAAACAACTAAAATAACTATTTACAATGGTGTTTACTATAAAACAAAGCTTTTTAAACATAAAAAGAAATGCGATAAGAATAGTTGTTAGTTAATTATTGGAGTCTGTTTATCCAGCAGTTTTTTTGAATTTCAACCATATATTGTATGAAGAGGTGATTCTAGATGTTCTTGTCTTGATTGCGATGAGTTTAAGATGACATACTTCAGTTGCCAAGTGTACAAATTCCTTCAAAGTAGGAGCAGTCTGATTCTACCAGTTCTTGGTGATGACTTTTCTTGCTAATTTTAAGATTCTCCATAAAAAAATGGTATATTACTTTCATGACACAAGTGTGAGTAGGTGTATTAAATAACATAAGGGATTTGGTCAGCATATATTTATCATTAAAAACAGACTGTAAGAGAGAATTCATGTTATCCCAGTATGTTTTTTAAGTTTTATACAATTGTAAAGCATCCGCTGCCAGTCGGCTTTAACATTTAGTTTACATCTCCAGCATCCTATGTCATTATACATCAGTTCAACTTTATGTGGTGTGATAAAGATTCCATGTAAGAACTTCCAAGAAAATGTCCTCCACCTTAGTAATGAAGTAGTTTGTTTTGAGTACTGGAGTATTAGTGTTTTTATCATCTTCACTTGGGGAGGTATTATTAACAAGTCTAAAATAATCCTAATAGCTTTCTCTGTGACATACTGTTGATTTCTTAAGTACCATATATATTTTAGATAGAAGTCCCTTTCCAATTATATTCTGGTGAATTAGAATTATGAATAAAGCAATGAATTTGGGGAAAGAACTTCTAACTATTGGTTGCATTAGATTAATCTTATGTTCAACTAATTGTCTACAATTTTGAATTTCTAACCACGTCTTTGCTTAACTCAAACTTATCAATGATATAGTCAATATTTGTAACGTCCCATTGTCTAGTAATTGATAACCAATATAACAGGTTTTTGTCTTTAAATGTAGTTATTGTTAAATTAAATGTATTAATGTTATTTTGATTATAGGCAATTGGAAATGCAAAGAAAATCCATGTGTTATATTCAAGGTTCCTGAAAATAAAAATGTTAAAGGAGGTTGTTCTCTTATTAATATAAGAGTTAACTGGTTTGTTTTTGTTTTCTATAAAAGTCTTTTACTAACCAATTAATTTTATTAGTAGCTATTTTAGTATGATATGATTTTGTTAAATTATTGGATTTACACCAAATACTTCCCTGAATATCTTTCGGGCGGCCACAGTGGTGCAGCGGTTAGCATTGCCACCTCACAGCAAGAGGTTCTCCGGTTCGATTTTCAGCTGGGGTGCCTTCTGTGCGGAGTGTGCATGTCCTCCCTGTGGTCGCGTGGGTTTCCTCCAGGTGCTCCGGTTTCCTCCCACATCCCAAAGACATGCAGTAGGTGGATTGGACACTCTAAATTGGCCCTAGGTGTGAGTGTGTGCCTTCTGTGAAAGGTTGGGCGCCGGGCTGGCAACTCAACACTGTAAAACCCCACTGCCGATCATGAGTGGACAGATGATCTGCTGTGGCGACCCCTAACCGGGAAAAGCCGAAAGAAGAAGAAGAAGACTTCCCTGAATATCTTTCCATTTGGCATTATAATTATTTAACCAAGAAATTATTGTCTTAACAATTGAGGATAAGGAATAGTATTTTAGTTTTCTAATAGCATGTTATGGGAGAGGGAAGTTTATTTTTTTATAATTTTCCATAGGCAGAGTCAATGCAGCCTTGCATGAGAAATAACATTTTAATTACCGCATGATAAATCTAATAAATAATTACTTCCAAAACTCCTCTGACAGTGAGTTGTTACAACTCAGTCTTATTACAAGCATCCAAATATAAAAAAAAAAACTGACATAGTGATTCTCCAGTTAGTTTCTGTTTTTCAAAACTCTGAAACACTCTGTGTAATGTACTCTTTCTGAGATATCTCTGTCTCTGAACAGACTTGCAGTCCAGAGGTTGCATAATCCTAACAGTTCTGGTAGGCTACAGCTGGTGCCATGACATAGATGGTTGAAGCCCCGACTAGGGTCAGAAATCTAGGGTTTAGTTAGTGGCCCACACAGAGAAAAAGTGAGCCAGGACATGCCTTACTATCAAACTCTTGGATGGGTGTAGCATGAGTTCCTGGTGGAGAACGGGGACAACATAAAAGGCCTACAGTTGCAAGAGGGACTGGGCTATGAGTTTATCTTGTCTATGAAGGTGGGAGCACATTCCTGACTGCATACATTGTATGCTCAACCCCCTGATGCACTTTCTGGCTTGCAGGGGTTAATTAGGTTGTATACAAAATACTTCAGCTAGTTACATTATAATGGATTTGCTAGATCCCTTCCATCTTCTTAGTATAGGGGCAGATCCAGACCCATGGTAAGCCTACTGGCTTCCCTCTTAGAAGAGGACTTTCCTGATAAAGGATTGACTTGTGATATCTCCACTAGTAATATGGGGAATCAAGGAGAATGTAAATATAGGCAAACAAGGGACAAGAACCTGGTGGCAGCTGGGAGGAAAACCTGTATCTGAAAATTATAACAGACTGCATTTCATTTACTTTTACATATTCTGTGCTCAACTTTTCACCCTTGATGTTTCATGCTTTTTGTTAACCACCTTCCTCTTCCTGTAACTCTTTCTCCCCAATCTTCTCTCACCCTCTTTTGTTGTTCTTTTTCATTTAAATTTCTCTTCTCATTTGCATTATCCCCTTTTTCCTTCTTCTCCAGTTTTACTTTCTGACCAGGAGCTGTAGATATGCATTTTATGCCTGAGCAGAAGCTGCACTGCACTGTATAGAGGAGGTATCCTGCAATAATAAGTATACTTGAATAACCAAATGCAGGCAGTGTGCATGACAGACCTGCACATAGATGTACTCCATTGTGGAAAGCAGAACAGTGCAGAAAAAAATGACCACAGATGATCAGAGCAAAAGGTACTCAGATGAGCAAGACCAACGACATGTGCCAGCTTGCATGAACCTTGTAGAACATAGTTGCAGTATGTAGCATGAATTGGCTCATAAACAATCAAAGTTTGGGAAGGCACCACTTAGCAGTTAGTTATAGTACCTTCTGAACACCTGTTGCGTTGTGACGAATCAGCTCTATGCCAGCTGCTCTTTTTAAATGGGAGAAAAAGGGGAGTATAGAAAAATAAGCAACGAAGGAACAAAACAAGCAGAGGTACATATATAATGCAATCTTAATAGAAAAAAATATGGTGCAGGGAGGTGGGGCACATTTTTGTGGGGCTAGATCCCCCATTTTATATGCATAGAAGAGGTGATGGGAATGGTGAGGGGGAAACAGAGAGAGGAAATGAAGGGGAAGGACAGTGAATAGGGGATAACAGACAAACAAAAAACAACACTGACAATCAGAGGGCAGACAAATTGTAATGAGAAGGACTGGACAACATATAAGGGACTGGACGAGATAAAAGGGATAGGTTGGGGCACAATAGGATGGAGGAATACCTGGCTGGGAATAGGGTGGAGTACAGGCAGCATGCTTGCTGCTAGCATGCCCAGAAGGACTTTACTGAGACCCAGCAGATGGGTCATAGTAAACAGTGGAAGGGGATACACCCTTCTGTAGTTGTCTGATGGAAGAGAAATTCTTGTCAAGTAAATCTGCAGTTCACTCCAGGAGTTGATGTGTGCTAGGTACCCAGTGGGTAATTGCCCTGTCAACCACTGTCTCTGTCATCTGCAGAAATGACATCTGAGTTACAGTGGGTGATACAGCTGGGCTACCTGCTGAGGAGAGGTCAAAACACTTCTTATGTGAGGCATGTTCTACTGTCGCAACCTCAGCTGGGGCTGGAATAGACAGTGGTTGATATGTCTGCATATCACTAGCATCATCCTGCAGGAGGGAGATAAAATGGGAAGGATGCCATAAGTAAATATGCCTGAAGAGTGGTACAAATATATGAAAACATGCACATGCACATGCACATACACACACACACACACACACACGTGTATGTATATATATATATATATATATATATATATATATATATATATATATATATATATATGGATCCATTTGATATGATCGAATGCCCATGTCATCAAACTTCCCAAAATTGAGCCAAAATTCTCAAATCCTGGAAGACTGAACTAGCACAAAACACACTGGACACATGCTTTTTCAGGGGCAAGCCCCCTAACACCCTCTCATCCCCTGATATTTATGTATTCCAACTCTAGTATTGCACCACAGTGAGGAAAGGACCAATATCTTGATCCCAGCTGTGCCATGATCCAGCACAATCTGGGTCCCTGCAAAAAGAAACACTGTTCAGTTTCTTTTTCCTGGTTCGATGTTCTGGGAGTTTAGCATTTCAGTTTGATCATATGG
This sequence comes from Protopterus annectens, assembly GCF_019279795.1. NCBI lineage: Eukaryota > Metazoa > Chordata > Ceratodontiformes > Protopteridae > Protopterus > Protopterus annectens. Next base: position 1,732,181,092 of record NC_056737.1, read on the forward strand.
GCACGCAATCATATGAAACAAGCCACACGCACACACACACACACATATATATATATATATATATATATATATATATATATATATATATTATACAGGTCTACTAAAAATAGTAGAAAGATGCAAATGTCAACATTCAAAACATTGACCACAAAATGTTGACAACACAAATGTCAGCAGATTACTATGCATCATGAAAGAAACTACTACAATCCACACCAACAGATGGACACCATATCAGGAAATGTTGAAAATAAAAAATGTATATATTTTATTAATGGTTGAACACTTTCATTCAATAACAGAATGTCTCAGAATCTAAAAACTCACAACTAAAGCAAGCTTATATAAAAATATAAGTCACGAGACCAATTAAACACACCAGTAACTGATTGTTAGTTAATGTAAACATGAAAACATGAAAGCAGTGAAACACATATTCCATATCTTTAAATAAATACTTTTAAAGTTGACAAATACACAAGTAGCCCATATAAAAAATGAATAAATGAGCTATATATTTAAAACCTTTAAAATGAATCTGAAGGATAATGTTAAAATATTCCATATATTTGTAAATGAATAACTAAATAAATAAATAAATAACCAGCCAAGTCAAAAACATAAGTGACACTTAAAGAATAACTAAAATTATGAATAAAATGTATAAATAAATATTTCACATTGTTATTCATTATATAAGTCAATTTCATCCTATAAATTGACAGCACATGTTGTGTCTTTCGGCTTTTCCCGGTTAGGGGTCGCGTCGCCACAGCGCAACTCCGGTCTGCTAATGATTGGCAGTAGATTTGTACATGCCGAGTTGCCAGCTCTGACGCACAACCTTCAACGAAGGTACGCCCATTCATGCATGTCTCCACACAGAGGACGCTCTAGCTGAGAATCGAACAGGACAACTTGACAGCACATAACAAATTGAAGTGTTCTTGAGTCCAGGGGGAGCTGCTGCAATCGACCTTACCTGCCACTGAAGTTTTGTATAGTCTATGACTGTCTCCCATGACCCACCCCTAGGAACTTTACCTAAAACTGCAATAAAAATTACAATTTTGAGGGCAAGTTCATTTATGGCTGTATAATGCATTCTTAGAACATCCTCTGCTGACATCATAATAATGTTCGCTGATCCTTTTACCCAAGGCTCTCTCAATCTTACTCACATAAAAAGATTTACAGAAGCTGCATAAAGCTAAATAAATAACTCACTAGCAGGATAGTTGCAGTCATTAAACAATTTAATAGATGTAGTATTATCAGCTAAAGTTAAATTATCAGCCTCAAAAATATGTTTACATTGATAACGATAACTTCATTTTCTAGTATTTTTTAGAGGACATATTTTCTCATTTAAGGATCTTTTCTCTGTGATCGTAAGGATCTCAACTTGTTTTTGAGGTCCTGGCTTCTTTTATACACAAAATTGGGCTTGTTCCCAAACAGTTTATTAATTTTATCATCAATTATAAAAATACAACAATTTTTAGTAATAATTTTTTTTAACAGTTGACACACCAGGCTGATATTTTAAGATCATAGTCTTACTAAAAATAAGTCCTGTGCTTCACCTCAGTAGCTACATTTCTTACAATACCTCTACCAAGCAATGTAGTGTGTTTAGTGTTTCACCTAGTAAAGCCCACATTTTTTGTATTGTCCAAAAATGTCACCAGGATAGCCTTGTTCCCTAAACTCCAGTGGTTTGTTACACTACCAGCATTGTCTTTGGATATCATCATTGCTAAATGTACTGGTTGACCTTTCACCAGACTCTTTTCTGCATGTGTGGTGATAACTGTCAAAGTGAAGGTAAGCATTAGAAAAATTGGGCTTTCTGTAGATGTTGGACTCAGATTTACCCACTCCCTTGGAAACCATGAAATTAAGATAATTTATGCAATCCTCAAAATAATGATGTATAAACCTCAAGAAGGAAGTCATACCACTGATGTACTCAAGAAACTCATTCAGTTTTGTAGCAGAGTGTTTCCATAAAATACAAATGTCATTATGGAACCCAATATATAAATTCCAACTAAAAGCAAAAGCAGAACTCAAAACAAACATCTGTTCCCAGCTCCACATTATAAGGTTGGTATAGATGGGAGTCCAAACTAGTTCCATCGCTACACCTCTGATCTTTTTGCAATATTCACCCTTTAAAAAAATAAAGTTATTGCATAAAAAACAAATCCATGAAGTTTACAGTTATATTGATATCCTCTGTAGTAAAAAAAAATCATGTTATGAGGGCTTCAGAAAACAGTTTTAATCCTTCCTTTTGGGCAATAGATGTAAGCAGGTCTATCACATCTTTACTAAGAAACACCAAGTCATCACAAAATACACCAGTGTCCATCAACCGTAGAGGAGTGTACTTTTCTGCAGTAGTAAAGCAGTGAAGGGCTTGGCGCCCAAACTTATCTTCTAGTCAGTTCAACTTGAGCTGTCTTGACAGTTTGGATGCACGGGAGGTGCTCTGAATCTTTGGAAGCTGGCCACCTGTTATATTCTTGGCAGGATATGACTCCATATAGTTAAGGGTACTGCAGCAGTGGTCATGGTAAATTTACTTACACAACTGTACTTTCTTTAAACTGCCCCCCCACCAAAAAAAACCCACCATGGGTCTTTTAACATGTAAGGGTGATTATCCAAATATGTTAGCTTTCTTTCTGTAAAAGTTGCCAAGGAGTAAGTTTTTGAAGAACGTGCCGCCACAATAGGTCTTGTGGATAGAGATTAAGCACATTTATATATACCTTAGGGCTGCCAAACATCCTGCTAGAATAATCCATTGTGTCCATAAGTACAATGCCCCCCATCCTTTTCAGGTTTCATTATAAGTAAAGCTGTATCATTAAACAACACATCCCATAGTAACCTCATCAACTGTTAAATTACTTTCAGTGTATTTCCTGTTAGCATGAATAGCGCCTTAAACTTCATTTTCACAAGACTTTATGTTAATGGACGATGGGTAGTATTAAATGTATTTCTTTTCTTAAAACCAAGCTGTGTCTTCTGAATCAGACCTAAGTTATCACACAAGTCATCAAGATTTAACTTCCTAGTAAATAACCATAAATCAATTAAGCAGTCAGCCACATTTTGAATCTTGACGTTAAGTGCAAATGTAAGTTCCCTCTCAACAATCTTGTGACCACAATAATTAAAAATATTAAACCCGTTATCAGTGTAAATGATTCCATCTTTAGTATCAATAATATCTAAATTATCTAAAAATGTATACCCTGACCTTTCTCTTGACTCCTCCTGCTGTTTCCTCCCCTTCCGCTCTTTGGGGACATTGGGCAGCAGTAAACATTTTTCTCATTCTGTGGCCATACCTTTCATTCCCCCATAGTTCATCCATGACTCACCAGTCTCTTGGGCATGTGAAAGGGGGGATACTCTAAACGGTCTTCCAGGGAGGTAAATTTGATGGAACGTTCTCACTCACTCTCACTGTGATGTGAAGCTTCAGCTGCTACAATAATGTACCTGTTGTCTCCTAACTCTCCCTTATCACTATCTCCAACCTCAAAATGAGGTAAAGGATATGCAGTATTATTATCATACTCCCTTGCATGCCTTAAGAACTTTTTCTTCTTTTCTTTCCTTAATGGTGTCACATTCTTTGTCAGCTTTAACAGAAACATTATGATAAGTACATTTATACTGATCAAACAGTAAATAGCTATGAATAACTTTGCAAGATCCTCGATCTCAATTAATAATAGTCCCATTGGTCTATCATTATAATTAAAACATCAGTTTAACTCCATGTCTATCAAACATACCTAGTAATTAATTATAAACAGACAAAGCCAACAATAATCCTGTGGGCTAATTTTAATGTACATAGGCCCTTTGGTACATGTTAGTATTTTACACATTCTTTTAAGGATGCTTTGTCAAGCTGCAAGCTTCTAAACTTGAGCAGTTTCTTCTCAAACAAAAAATACTGTTAGCAAGTGAATTAGTCTCTCAAGATGAATGTGTTTTTTTCACACAGGTTCATAGGTTCATAGGTTGGTACTAGGCTATCGGCCCTAGGGCCTATGCAAGCCTAGCCATAACAATTCCCTGGATATTTCTTCCCACAATATTTACTTCCCTAGGCCCCTGTCTAGCAGGGTGACTGACATGATCCCAGGGGTGAATTTCCTATCTCCCATCCAATCATCAAGGTTCCTTTTGAAGAGGACCAATGAGACGCTCTGCTTGATATGTATGGGCAGTCTATTCCAGAGTATGGGGAGTCTCTGGGTCAGGAACCTATCCCTCCAGCATATTTTGTTCATTGTGATGACAAGGTTTAGATCCCTGGAGCGTGTGGCTCTGAGTGATTGGGATTTCTTTAAGTGGAGCATGTCCAACAGCTCAGGGTTTGACATGGCCTTGTATGTTAAGCAGAGATTGCCTCTGAGTAGACGATATGCCACAGAGTATAGCTGGAGTATTTTTAGACGGTCAGTATATGGCATCTGCTTTAGGTCTGTGATTCTTTTAGTGAGGTATTTCTGTGGCCTTTCAAGCTGTTTCAGATGTCTTGTGAGGTACATACCAAACGGGGCATTATACTCTATAATGAGTCTAATGAGGGATGAGTACAGTGGGACAATTACCTCCTTTTTTCTGGATGAAAAGCCCTTAGTGATGAGGTGTGCCACATAGAAGGATTTCCTGACTGTTGTGGCAATGTGGTTATCGAAAGTGAGACCACTGTCCACCTTTTCACAGAATGAAAGATTTCTTGCTAACCAGTCCAAAATATATAATGACATTTTCGTACAGTTGTTATAACTGGGTAACTGTATTATTAAAACGTTAATTGGTCATACCACCAGAATTATTATTAGCCTGTTCATTACCACTGCTGGAACCTCCCACATTATTTTTAACAAAATCCTCAGTGTTTTCTGCTGACACAGTTACAGCTGAAGTACAATCACCTCCACCACGACCAGTGACTTGCCCCTGTTGAAGACTCACTTGGAGTATGTTCACCTGTTGCATGAGAAGATGGACCAGTCATGTAAATTCACACATAAGGATCAAACACTAAAGAGAAGCAGATCCATTCTTGGTGTTGTCTGCCAAAACAACAAATAAATCCTGTGAGGACATCATAAACGTAAACACACTGTATCACACTCTAAGAATCAGAAAAAAAAACAGCAGTAACATTGGCACATGCAACACTAAAACAAAAAGATAAAACATAATTTTTTGCAGTGGTCAAGCCTACCTCTGGCTCCCACACTCTCTGCTAATTATATATGCTAACTTCGTGATCACACTATATTAGGGAAATGGCATATGTCTCAACCCCGGCAATTATGTGATTTTATTTTATTTATTTTATTTTACATTTGATGACCGGGATTGTCCAACTAGATACATGTCCATTTTCAGTGGAGGCCCGGGGAGAGAAGCTCCAAAGGTAGTTACAAAAGAAAACACACATAATACAACTTAAGAACAGTTTTCAGGCACTGTAGAGACAAGTAAGTTAAACAATCACACAAACTTGTGAAATAGTCTAAGACATTACAACACAAGTTAATTGCAGGTGAAATAGTACTGTTACACTAATATAACTAAAGATTTAGTCAGGCTTGGAGCAAGGACATAACCAATGAGAACTGAAATACTGCTTGAGACTTTTCTTGAATTGAGTTAGGGATAACTCTAGAGTAACGTCAGCAGGCAGTGAGTTCCAAGTTTTGCCAACAGAGTTGGCAAACAAAGAGTCACCAGCTGTGTGTATTGGCTTTGACAGTCTGAACTACAAGTCTATTAGATGAGTGAAGTGTTCTGGGGTTGCTGTAGGGGTAGATGGTGTTTTTAAGTGCAGGTGATTTTTCAGGTTGGTAAAGTACTTTATGAGCTACTATGAGTTGGTTGTACAAAATTAACATGGGCAGTTCTAGCCAGCTAAGATTATTTAGGTTTATACAAGGATGTGTTCTATAGGGCAACCCTGTTCACCATCTACTTAGCAACTAGTTTTGTCGACTAAACAGATGTCAAATAAAGATATATTTGATTGAATTCATGGATGCCAGCTATATATCTGTATGTATATATACGCACGCACACACACACACACACACACACACATATATATATATATATATATATATATATATATATATATATATATTTCTGTTTATATATATATATATATATATATATATATATATATATATACACATAGACATATTCATAAGTATATATTTGTATCTATATCTATGTGGCTACAATTGACATGGGTGACACACACGTGTGTGACACTAGAGAGCTGTCATAGTTATTGAATGAAAAAGCTTTTGTGCGAAAGATAATTTCTCTAATCTCTCTAAATATACCATAAGCCTGCTTTTCTCTCACTTCATATTGCAATTCCTGATTGTATTTTATCAACACATCTTTAATTTCTCTTTAAACTGGATACAATTACTCTAAATATTAAATCTTTGTTATATTACTTGTATCTGCTCTTAACCAATGTTTTCATATTATGTCTAATTTGATATAATTATTTAAACTGTATTTTTTGTATTATTTTTAAAGACTGTAAAATTACTGTTCTTAAAGTGTTTTGTAATACTTTGGAGCTTTTCTCCCTGGGCCTCCACTAAAAATGGGCTCCTACCTAGTCGGACTGTTCCAGTAATCAAATGTCAATTAAAAAATAAATAATTTGGGTGAGTTCCAGTTGGACGACAAAGGTAAGTGTTTGGGCAGGAAGTTTGTGTGTGAGTGTATGTGTATTTGGGTTGGGATATGGGTTAGGTAAGGGGATGATGCATTTGGTGTGTGCTGTGTGTGTTTTACGGTTAGGGTGTGGGATAGGTAAGGGGTAGATTTAGTGTTTGTGTGAGTATTTTTGCTAGGGGTTATATGTAGTGTGTTTGTTTGCATGTGTGTGTGTATGCATGTATTCCTAGTGAGTATCCAAGCTGTCTTATGAAGTGGTAGTGTTATAAGAAGAGCTTTTATAAGGTAAGCTGCTTATTAGGGTTAGGGGCAGGAGCAGGGTTAGGGTTAGCACATGTTACAAAGGTGGAACAAGGGGTGACGTAATTCATTTTATCATCTCCTCATAAAAATTAGTATTGCTGAACCAACTTCTGTATGGGTACATAGTTTACAGCTATTGCTTTTGTTTTATCTTCATTCATTTTGTATCCCAAAATGACGTGAAACTCTCGGAATGTTCCGCAACACTGAAATGTCCATTTCTGGTTTTATCAGGTAGAAAATAATATCATCTGCAGACAAAGCCAACTTTTCTTGAGTACCATAACAATTATACCCTTGAATTTCTGAGTCCCTTATTTTCTTTGCCAGTGATTCTAAATATAACACAAATAATAAGGGGGGAATGGGATATCCCTGCTTGATTCCTCTGCTCAAACAGAACTTATTAGAAAAGAGCCCACTCACTTTAATTTTTACCTGCGATCCCTCATATACCCTCCTAATCAACTTTATTATTTTATTAGGGAATGCACATGCTTTCATTGTTTTACTCATAAAATCTCTAGCTTATTGATTCCAAAATGGTGGACAGCCTGTAAGCACACTGACAGTGCAGCACCTGCATTCCTATACTATAATCTGACTTCAAACCAGCACATCGCTTGGGAAAAGTATACCAAACATCAATGGATTAAAGCAGAAATATGAGTACTTACTTGTTTTTCATCTTTATTTTTCAAAAATTCTCTCATTCTGAAGGAAAAATAATTACTTGTTGGAAACAGAGCCCTGAACCGCATGGTGTGGATTCTTTAAGGCCAACAGGCCTAATAAGAGGAAAGTAAGAAGAAAAACAACTTTCATAACAAGACTTATCATTTAAAATTCTGCACTACTACTAGGAATCTAACTATACAAGATTAATGGAGAATCAGCCAGATCGGATGGAAACTGTAATCACAAAAAACAAACTGTCTGCAATTACTACTCCTGAGAAAGAAACCACTTCTAAAAGGCAAAAAATTAACAAGCAACAACAAGAAGCTGGTAAAATGTGTCAGAGATTAAAACAGGAACAACCTTTAAAACTGGAGGAGCTGAAAACTGCTTTACAACCTTTGCAAACAGAAGTGCAGGGTTTCTCTCATAAGCTAACTACATTTGGCTCTACTCTGGACCAAATTGTGCTTAGGCTAGAACAAAATGAAGCTAAAGTTATGGACAATGAGCTAAAAATAAATGAACTGCAACAAAAAGCACAAACTAATGACACTATAATTAAAGAATTACAGCAAAAAATGCTAGACTTGGAAGCTAGAAGCCGGAGAAATAATTTTATCATAAGAGGTATTCCAGAGAGCTTTGATAATCCACAACTTATTCCAATAATAAAAGAAATTCTAAGTTCTCTTCTGACTAATAAAGCTCTCCTGGATGAGATAGTGATTGAAAGAGCCCACAGAGCTATAAAGCGTACACAAACAAGTGATTTTCCAAGACAAATCTACATCAGACTGCTTAATCCAGCACATGTTCAACAGATACTGTCAGCTTATAAAGTTAAAAAGAATTCTGATGAAGTCTCCGCTCAGGAGATGAAAGCGCTAAATCCAAGTTCTGTTTCTGTTTTTGATACGTTTATTTTGTTGTTTTTGAATTAAAGTGTTTAACATTTTCCGCCTGGTCGTGGTTTATGCTGGCAATTGGTATCGAGGTGTAGTAAAAGGAAGTGGAACAGAAGGGGCAGCCTTTATAGTGCCGGAACGCAACTGTGTATTTGTGGATTTTCTTTGGTTACAAGTTAAAAAGAATGTTACATGGAGAGCACATAAAATTATGATTACTCAAGATCTTCCTTTACAAATTAAACAAAATCGACAGAAACTCAGTAAATACTGCACTTACCTCATTGAAATTAAGATTTGTTTCCAAATGAAATATCCTGCAACTTTAACATTTTATTACAAAGAAAAAAAAAATATTCCTGGAAACACCTGACCAGACAAAATCCACTTTTCTGCATATCTTCAAAGTAAATCCTGCCTGAAACAACTCTTTTCATATCTTTTGATCCAAAAACAACATTTGGAAGGCTAAACAAGTGCTACAGCTCCAAAGAACTACAGGACAGATGAATATACCACTCTTATGGGAAACTTCAAGAAAATGGATGTGGAATGTTTTTCTAAATAACTCTGCTTACCTGCCTGTAAAGAAAATGTTTTTGCTACACTGTAATACTTAAGATACTGTCTTTTAATAACTGCCTTCTACATTTAAAAGCTGGAAAGCTACCTAACACTGATTGCATAGAGAAATGACTTTAAAGTGCATTTACAGCTTACAAAAAAAGAGTATTAAACTACATTTAAATAATGGGATATAACCTTTGATATAATAGTTTAAGTAGTGTAAATACTAGACATTAGTAGTTTCAGTTAAAATGTATAATCATTATTCTACTGACATAATCATTGAGTTGCTTTTAAGTGTGTCTCTGAGCAAGGTACAAAAACATTTTTCTTTTTTTCTCTCTCCCTGTTTGTCCAGTAGATGGCACTGTTTAATTAATAATATAGGAGTTCATAATGATGTGCTTGTATGGCTTTTGCCAGTGCAGTGTTAAATGAAGATTCCAATACATTTTAAAGAACCACAGTTTGTTGTTGTTAGCAAAAATAATACAAATGTTGTTGAATTTTAAAGTGCTGCCTTCTTTAAATGTTTAAAATGCATAATCATTATTCTACTGGCATAACCATTGAGTTGAGTTTAAATGTGTCTATGAGCAAGGTACCAAAACATTTCTCTTTTTTTTTTCTCTCTGTTTGTCCAGTAGATGGCACTGGTTAATTATTAATATATGAGTTCACAATGATGTGCTTGTATGGCTTTTGCCAGTGCAGTGTTAAATGAAGTTTCCAATACATTTTAAAGAACCACAGATCGTTGTTGTTAACAAAAATAATGCAAATGTTGTTGAATTTTAAAGTGCTGCCTTCTTTAAATGTTTAAAATGCATAATCATTATTCTACTGGCATAACCATTGAGTTACTTTTAAATGCGTCTATGAGCAAGGTACAAAAACATTTCTCTTTTTTTTCTCTCTGTTTGTCCAGTAGATGGAACTGGTTAATTATTAATGTATGAGTTCACAATGATGTGCTTGTATGGCTTTTGCCAGTGCAGTGTTAAACAAAGTTTCCAATACATTTTAAAGAACCACAGTTAGTTGCTGTTAGCAAGAATAATGTAAATGTTGTTGAATTTTCAAGTGCTGCCTTCTTTAAATGTTCATATATTGTACTTGTTATTTGAAGATATTGTTTTGTAAACTCTTTAATAACTCTTGAAATGTTAAGAATTATAATATGTTGCTGTTACTACAAAACGTTTTATAAAAGCTACTTTTCTCTTTCTCTCTATATAATATCTAAGGGTACAATTAACATATTTTAAGAAGTCTGAAAATTAATATGCAGTACATAAATAACAAAAGGAGCGGGATGGGCACAGTCTGTTAGCTGATGACTGTTTGGGTATTATTGATATCCCTCTGATAAATATTTACTCCTTGTTGCTAAAAATAATAGTCTCTTTTAGTTTCTTAACTCATACACATTTACTAAGACAGAGGGATGGTTGGTTAGGCACCTATTTAGAGTTTAGGAGTATAGAAGTCACAACATTTATTCTTAAGATAAATACACTAACAGACAAAGTTTATAACTGTATTTTTGAGTATCAACTAATGAGAATCTTCAATAATATTAATAAAAAATGATAACCATAGACTCTTGGAATGTTAAAGGGATGGTAGATAAAAAGAAAAGAAATGTAATCATGCACTTCACATACCAGACTAAGGCTGATATAACTTTCTTGCAAGAAACTCACTTAGATGACCAACTTTGGGTTAGGGAAAGGAAAAGAAAATGGGTTAAAACAATAGTTGCTGCAAATTATAGTTCTTTGTCCAGGGGAGTGGCCATTATACTAAATAAATCCTTCCAAGGAGAGATTACTTCCTATGAAGCTGACTCAAAGGGAAGATGGGCATTATTTACTACTGAATATCATACTTTGAACAAACCATTACTCCTTCTTAATATATATAGCCCCTGCTGAAATCAACAGCTCTTCATTTATGAAATCTTTAATATATTAACCAAATACCCAAATCATCTGTTTGTTGTAGGTGGGGACTGGAATGCTTTACTAAATCTAGATAAGGATAGATCACATAATAAAAACAGACAGTCACAATCTACCACTACAGCACTTGAAGAATTACAAAATACATTTGAACTAGTTGACCCTTATGTTAAATTTCAATATGATAAGAAAATATCAAGATTCACTTTCTTTTCAGCCACTCATAAAACTTGGTCCACGATAGATGCTTTTCTAATTTCCCTTGCTTTCCTTTCTAACAAATTAAATTATGCTGTATCACCTAGAACTCTTTCAGATCATTCCAAAATTAGACTTTTAATAAACTTTCAATCCCATAAACAAAATATTTCCTATCTCAATACCTGGACGTTAAATCCTAAAATTATACAAAACCAAGAAACAACGCAAAAAATTCAGAATGTCCTAGCCCAACTCCAAAATGATTTTATATAAACTCAACTTCCATATGACATACAATGGGTGGCTACCAATGCAGTCATCAGGGGTATTATTATTCAAAAATCTGCATGGCTCAAAAAAAATATAATAATCTTAAGAATGTACTAGAGTATCAAATAAACACTGCTAAACTAGAACTTCAGGAAAAAATATTCTAAAGAACTTGAAAAAATAATTGACTGGCAAAAACAATTACACAAACACTATTTAGAAAATATCTCCTTCTTAGAATTAAGGTCAATATATCAATATTCAGAATGGGGTCAAACACCATCTAAATTCCTAGCTAGACTAATTAACATAAAAAGTGGACCTCCTAGGATCAAAGAAATAAAATATGAAGGACAGGTGAAATATAAAGACCAAGATATAGTGGACGCTTTTGAAGATATTTATAAGAAATTATACAATATACCCTTATCACCATCTACAGACAGATTTGAGGATTTTATACATAATATACACTTTCCACAAATTACAGAAGCTCAAAGGAAACTCTTAAAATCACTGTTACAATTAAAAGAGATAAAAGCTGCAATAAACAAACTAAAACTAGGTAAATCCCCTGGGCCTGATGGATACACATCTGATTTTTATAAGTTATTCATGGAACCTATCTCCAAAGTGTTATTAAAAGTTTTCAGCTATATAATACAATATAGTATAACAGACAAATACTTAAATAACTCCAAGACAGTGTTGATTCCTAAACCGCATTCTGACTCAACAGATCCAGCAAATTATAGACCAATAGCCCTCATAAACACTGATCTTAAGATATTAGCCCATGTTATAGCAAATAGACTTAAGAATATACTCCCCTCTATTATTTCCCAACAACAAATGGGCTTTATGACAAACAGACAAACAAGTGACAACACCATCCTTCCTCTTAGATACCATTGTAAGACTACTCAATAGTGATAAATGCCCCAGATATGCTCTTACAGTAGAAGCAACTAAAGCTTTTGATAGATTAAACTTACACTTTCTCTTTAATATACTGCCTTTATATGGTTTTCCTCAAGAATTCATTAAAGTGATCCAGGTTCTGTATCAGAAAGCTTCCACCACTATTACAGGTAAACAAACTTATAACTAATCATATACTCTTATCCAAGCATAGACGACAAGGATGTCCTCTTTCGTCATACCTGTTTAATCTTTATCTAGAACCCCTCCTTCTTTTTATTTCACAAAAAAACTTTCATCATATTCCCAGAATCCACAATACAAATCTTATATACTCGGCCTTTGCCGATGACTTAAATATACACTTCCAGCTCCCCAATACTGACCTCCCAAAAATACTTAAATCTATTCATGAGTTCTTGGTAGTTTCAAACTATAACTTAAATTTAAACAAGTCACACGTATTTCCCCTCAATCCTATAGGTCATAAAGAATTGTACTTTCCCATGAGGGAGATCAAAATAAACTATCAGATAAAATATCTAGGAATACTATTTACTTCGGACTTCAAATACATTATAAACAATAACCTAATAAGTACAATGAGTAGTATTCAAAGCAATATTGATAGATGGAAGAACATCAGTATGTTTCTACTGTCAAAAGCTAGTGTTGTCAAGATGAATTTTCTACCAAGAATACTCTTTCAATTAAATTCTACTTTTTCAAATATTCCCCAAAACGTCTTCCTTGCCACGGAAAAAGCTATATCAAGATTCTTATGGTATCCCAAATCTACCAGAATTAAATATGGAAAACTTGTACTCGCCAAAGATAAGGGGGGACTGGGGTTGCCTGATTTTAAGCTTTACTATAGTATAAGTACTGTCTACAGACTAATACAAATAATAAACTATCACTCATATATAAATACTTGGACACCCCAGTGGACCAAAATCTGGTATGAACAGTTGAAATCCCTTGGCTATATTATCAAATCCCTACCATTCTTGAATTTAAACCAGGCTAGCATATACACGAAGAATCTACACCCACTAATTAAAAACATGATTCTTACAACACAGAAACTATTTAAATAATTGCAATTAGCTGACGCTTTTGCCCTTATACAACTGTTACACCTAAATCCTAATCTACTAATAAATAATAAACCCGTAAATCTAACAAACTACCCCCTGATAAAAGACTACACAATATGGGATATAACCGTCTTCTGTGTGCAGACATGCGTGAATGAGCGTACCTTTGTTGAAGGTTGTGCATCAGAGCTGGCAACTCGGTAGGTAAAAATCTACTGCCAGTCATTAGTGGATCGGAATTCCACTGTGGCGACCCCTAACCGGGAAAAGCCGAAAGATACAAGAACCAATGGAAAGACTCTAACATGGGGCAAATGAGACTTGAACTCAAACTTCCTAAGAAATATAGTATTATCCTTAACCAACTTCACCATCTTATAAATGCTAAATTCTCACAAATACACACTGACTTACAGAACATAAATTTAGTTAAATTAATACTTGAAAATCTTGCGATTAAAGGGAAAACAATTTCTAGGACTTATAAAATTGTAATGAGCACAAAACATCAGAATTCTTTATTATTTTCAAACTATTGGCAAACGAAAAATCAATCACTGACTGAAGAAAATAAGAAACTAGCCATCGAAAATGCAATCAAATTCATTCCTGTCGAGAAGCTGTTATATACACAAATTATGGTAAATAATCTATATTATACCTTATCTAAATTAAATAAATTCAAGTCCTAACTTTTCGTCTATATTTCCCCATTGTCTGGATCAAACAGCTGACATTTTACATGTCATGTGGAACTGTACTAAGCTACACAACTTATGGTGTTCCTTGAGAGTAAGATTAGAGAAGATGGGATATGAAAAATCAACCCTTACATGGGAGACAGCTATATTGCACATTAACATCAATCAACTTCCAAAAATATTAAAGCATGTCTTTATTACAATGTGTGCCCTTATTAAATTCTTTATTACAAAGAATTGGAATGTCATGTCACCAATTACATGGGAAAATTTATGCAGTCTTGCTATCAAATATATCTCATCTCACAAATTAGTTTATTCAAAAACAAAAAACAAACGCTATTACCAAAAATATTGGGGTTACTTACTAGATATAATTCTTGACAAATAAAATCCGCCCACAAATTGACATGAAAAGCTAACCTTTTAATAAGAAATGAATGTAATATAACCAGTTTTCTTGCATCTTCCCCAGTCTTTTAGTATATGTGTATCTAGATATTTTCCCTAACCATATAATAAATGGTTGAATTTCTATCTTTACTTTCTATATAGTCTATCCCCATTCTACTATCCCTTATGAGACCAAATGAACATAAGAATTCTCATACTCTACTTGACGATGTAGTGACTTCTAGTGTATATATATATATATATATATATATATATATATAAAAAAATTTTCTTGAAACAAGATTGCTGTCTGTTTTCTTTAGATATGTATTTGTATTGTTTATTTGTGTTTTTGAGTTATTGTATTGTTATTATTTGGAAAAAAAGAAAATTGAAATAAAGAGATTTTGGAAAAAAAAATAAAATCTCTAGCTTACTTTGTCGAATGCTTTCTCTGCATCAAGATACAAAAATAACAGTGGTATTTTCTTACATTATGCTTCCCTCTGGATCATAATTGTTTTATTAATGATGACAAATGCTTGCCTCCCCTCCATAAAACCACATTGATCCATATCTATCATTTTTTTTTAGCCATTAGACTTAAATACTTTACAGTCATGTTTTAGAATCAAAATGGGCCTATATGAAGCTGGATCTGATGGGTCTTTACCATCCTTAAGTGTTACAGCCACTACAGCTTTCTTCCAGGATGTTGGTGTTTCTCCTCCTTTTAAAATACTGTTAAACAAAACCTTCCAGAGCTTTAGCACTTTCTTTTCAACCAGCTTCCCAAATTTCAACAGAAATAATATTTATTCCTGAAGACTTTCCTGTAGATTGGTTATACATCCCCATTTTATCCATCTCCACCTATCCTAACTGTTAGTAATTGAGCCTCATCTACTCTAACCTTCGCATATTTAATTCTTCCATAAACATTTCTACTTGTACTTTTTCTTGATTTCCATATTTTCTGCTTTACATATATTTTAATAAAATTTCTGAA
Source organism: Protopterus annectens (assembly GCF_019279795.1). Taxonomy (NCBI): domain Eukaryota; kingdom Metazoa; phylum Chordata; order Ceratodontiformes; family Protopteridae; genus Protopterus; species Protopterus annectens. Next base: position 1,732,196,854 of record NC_056737.1, read on the forward strand.
ATATTTCTAATATCTCTACAGGATCCCTGGTTATTTTTCTTGTTATAAGCTCCTTAAACTTTGCAACAACCCTTTCTACTTTCTGTTGCCTGAGCTGTTGTGCTAAACGCTTTTGTGTTCTGCAGTTATTATCAGAAACAGCTATTTAATAGCAGTCTTTCTAAACTCATGCATATAATCAAGGTAGTCCCTTATTTTCTCTTTAGCATTCTGCAATTGTGCCTCTTATTGTACTGATAGATTCCCCCTATTCTACAATACTTTATACTTTGTCAGTCCCTCTAAACAATTTTTGTTGCTTCTTAACCATATCTCTCTTTCTTTTGTTTCCACCCTATTTTAGACTCCATGTTAGTTTTATCCCACTCCCTAGCTATATTTTCAGAAGTAATTTCTGTCTTCCCTAATAATTCCTGAAGAATTTCCACTACCCATTACTTAAAGTCCTTGCTATCTAACAAATAGATGGGGAATCGGCAGTGTCTCATTTTTATTCAGTTACCCTGCATTTTTATTTTAGTTATTTTTGGCTCATGATCTGAAATAGTTATTGGATGTGTATCAAAACTTTCAATTGGATGCACATGTTCCTGTGAAACATAACTTCTGTCTAGTTTAGCCCAGTTTTTATACCTTGGGGAAATAGTATGTAAATTCTTTGTGAGCTCATACTACTGAATTCACATCTTCCATACCAAATATTTTTATTAATTTCTTCAAACATCTGCCCTCTTTTGCTTTATTTTCCTTCTAGGCCCCCAGATGCATCCTCACTGTTGTAAATCAAATTCCACTCCCCACCTATAAGTAATATTTTCTGCTGAAAGCTGGTCATTTCTCCCAGAATTTTCCTAAGTTCCATCTTAGCAGTTTTAGGTGGAACATAAATACATGCCAGGGTAATCCTTCTCCCTTGCCAGTAGTCCCTTACTACAATAAATCTGCATTATTGTCATCTTTTTTCCTCTTCTATCACTATTGGAGCTCCTCTAGCAATTAATTTAGGTAAACACAAAAACAGGATGCGCTCCGGATCAACGAGTAACTCTGTATTACGCAGTCACTTAATCCAAAGACCAAGATGCGGAAGTTTAGTTTCCAAAATGCATAAAGTTTAATTAAGCTCAGTACACAGGCTTTTTGTCTGTAACACGCCAACTTCTTCAGAAAAAAATGATAAACAGCTTCTAACCCAACCAAATACTTTAAATACTTAATTTAAATTGGAGGTCACGTGATTCCAGTGTTATATAACACCACCCGTCACCACTCATACAAAGTTGATATATTATCTATATTACAAAAAACAGTATTCGACCCTTAGTTCCAACTAGCATTCAAACTTTATGACAAATATTAAAACATGTTAATATGTTAAATAATGAATTTAAAAAAATGTCCGTACTAAAGTGCCATTAAAACGAAATCACATATTGTATGTATATATTATTAAACCTACTAGACAGGACTTACTATAGAATACATAGAAAAAGAACGTTAAAAACATAGAAAATGTATAAAAATGTATAAAAATTATGTAAGAATTACTAGACCACAACTTGTGTCATTGACCTAGAATACTGGTATCTGACATACTGAATACACTCTTCCCAAATCAGTATAAACAAATCCTCAAAACTCCAGTGTTTATAAATAAAAAATCACAAAATTTTACCAAATTTTGCTTGGTTAACAATCTACTATTCAATTATACACTTAGGAACCTATCCTATCATGTGGTTTCCTATTGCAAACACAAGCGTAAAATATATACATATAAGCAAAATGACCTACTCTACACTGGTGGATACGGTGAATGAATATTGCTCCTGCAAGAATATTCTGTGCTACACCCGTACATGGCAAAAACTTCTGTCCTTGCTCTAAAATATTCAGTTATTTAAAACACTCTAATATATTAAATAAGGATGCTGGCATTGACTTTGACTGACTACGGCTGATGAACCATAAAACGTATCTACGGCTCGCCCATGAAACTAAACCCCATCAGTCTTTACGAAACCTTAAACAACATGGATTGTCATAAGAAACTACTGGCTATTATGGGGATAAATCAGGCATAACATAAATAACATAAACATAGGTCATAGAGGTCAACAGTTGTAGAAGAGTCAAATATGTATATTAAGTGGCGTAAATAACTTAAACAAAAAGCAAATAGTCCACAGTTATTTTATGATTTGGAAGGGCTAAATAGAAACTGAATATTTTATCTATTTAACCTCTTCAGTTTTAATAGACAAGTTATAGACAATGTACCGTTAATACCAGGTGCATGGCAGGCATTCAGCCTTAATTGCCACAACAACTACTACTACTATGGTATTAACGGTACATTGTCTATGACCTATGTTTATGTTTATTGGAGCTCTCCAAACTCTGGACCTCACACAGTTTGGGTTTGTAAAAGGCAGATCATGTCTCCTAAACCTGATAGACTTCTTTGAAGTAGTCACCAAAGCCATAGATGAGGATAAGGTGGTTCACACAGCATATCTAGATCTCGCCAAGGCATTCAACACCATCCCCCACTCTGGAATTATAAGTTTACTTGTTGCCTGTTAGTGGTCTGTCTTTTTTCTTTGATCTCTTATATAGTTGTTTCTTGTGATATCCATTTGAACCCTTGTCACATCTTACAAGACTTTTTTGTTTTAATGAAAACCCTCAAACAAAAAACAAACACACCCCAGAACACCCCCATAACCTGTTAACTAAATACAAACACATACAACTATGTAAATCTTCAAATAATGAAGTCTAATGCTTCTATTAGAAACAATTGTCTGAGATTGACTGCTACACTCATAGGCTTGAATTGACCTATAATGTAGGTTATCCATGCTAAGATGCATGGTACAGTCTGTGTTTCTAATTACACTAAGTACGGTCTGTTTTTGTCTTATCTTTATTCCTTTCCCAGATGTAGAAAACAACTTGAATGCTTTCAGAAAACTTTATCTTTTAGCCATTGAATGAAAAGAATGTGCTTTGTGTATTGCCCTTATCAGCTTGTCTCCATAGACACATGAGAACCAGATGCACAAGAGTGATAAGGCTGGAGACAGAAATGCTTTGAAAAAGGCCAGGGCCAACTTGAACAAAGATGTGAGAGTAGCAAAACAGGCCTACAGTGTGAAAATACAGGGACACCTCACTGATCAGAATGATCTCAGGCAGCTGTGGAGAGTGATCCAAAACATCACAGACTATAAGCCACCATCCATGTGTTGTGATGATAACCCAGACTTTTTAAAAAAGGTAAATATCTACTTCAGTAGATTTGAGGAATCAAATAGAACCTCACCAAAGAGACTGCCTACCAGTGCAGATGCCACATCACTATGCCTCAACTTGGAAGCGGTAAGCAGGAACCTATGTAGTGTTCACCCGGGCAAAGCAGCTGGTCCTAATATGATCCCAGGGAGGCTGCTTAAAAACTTTGCTGTTCAGCTGGCACCAGACTTCACAGACATTTTCAATATATCTCTCAGCCAGGAAAAAGTACCCAAATGCTTGAAGACCACTGGCATCATTCCTCTGCCCAAGAAACCATATCCAGTAGCATTAAATGATTACCAGCCAGTTGCACTTACCTCAGTAGTAAAGATGCGTTTCAAAAAAATGGTCAAGGATCACATAACATCCTGCCTACCTGCTACATTTGAACCTTTACAATTCACATAAAGGCCAAATCATTCTACTGCGGATGCCATAGCCTTAACACTTCATCACACCTTAGACCACCTGGAAAATAAGGACTGTTACATATGCATGCTATTCATAGACTTCAGCTGTACCTTCAATACGGTAATTCCACAACAACTGCTGTCTAAGCTGAATAATCTAGGCATCGAAAACAAAATATGCAACTGGATGCTCAACTTCCTGATTAAAAGGCCACAAATAGTTTGAGCAGGAAAACATCACTCAAACAGCATCACCCTAAACACCGGGATCCCACAAGGTTGTGTACTCAGTCCACTTCTTTTCACAGTTATAACACATGACTGCATAGCTACACATCAATCAAACAAAATCATCAGATTTGCAGATAGCTCCAAAGTAATCGGCCTTATCAAGAAGAAAGATGAGGGGGCCTACAGGGAGGAGGTGAACCAACTCATTCATTGGTGCACTGACAACAACTTAGCATTAAATCTTAGGAAAACCAAGGAAATCATCATTGATTTTAGGAAGGAAAGTATGCCACATACCCCTATCATCATCAGTGGTGCCGCAGTGGAGAGAGTAAATACATATCTCGCAAGACCTATGTTGGGCCACAAAAACTTCCTACTTTATAAAAGGAGCCCAACAAACATCTCCACTTCTTTAGGAGACTTTGTAGAGCTAACCTCCCCCCACAGGTTCTACTTACCTTCTACAGGGCCACGATTGAGAATGTACTGACGAACAAAATCATTGTCTGGTATGGAAACTGCTCTCAAGCTGATCAGAAGGCACTGGATAAGATTGTTAAACAGGCCACAAAAGTCATTGGCTCCAACCTTTAATCCCTACAGGACATATATTCAAACAGATGCTGTGGTAGTCTGAAAACTATTTAGGGATATACACCATCCGGCTTATGGGCTGTTCAAACTCCTGCCAACAAGGAAGTGCTACAGAAGAATTAGATGCAGGATATCCAAATTCCATAACAGCTTCTTCCCACATGCTGAATAACAAACCCATAGCCTAACCTGCTAAATGGGTAAAACTATTTATGTGCAATATGTTATTGTTATTTACATAACTCTCTACATAGCTCATTTTATACATCTCTATCTGAACTATGAAAACTGTAAACTGTAAGTTTATGGCATATATTGGTGGTGAGTAAGTTTTTTACATGTGTGCCTCTTTATTTATTTGTAGTATCGTTATATAGGTTTACTGTCATATTGTCGAGATGGACTCGGCCAAATACACTTTGTGCGAAGTCCAAAACTGGAATGCTGGCAATGTCGAACACTGATAATCCAGAATTACAAATCTCGCCCCCATCTCGACCCATGTTAGCGCTCGTCCCAAAATCGCATTTGATTTGTAATTTGACATTACAGGATTTTGACACTGTCAGTTTTCACGGTCTTGGGTTAATGATACGACCATTCACCGAGTCTATCTCGACAACATGATAGTAAACCATTATATATCCTTATATTTCTACTGAGCCTGTTCCTGCTGTTGTTGTGTTTGTTTTGGGTCTGCTGTAAAAAGCTTTCAAAATGTTTTACTTTATTTATTTTTAGTATATTTTGATTTCTATTTTTAGTATTTTAAATTATTATTAATTTAATCTGTCTTCCTTCTGTAAACTGTCATTCTTATGGTACGAGCCTATGTATCAAAATTTCATGCAGTGATATGTACTTTTTTCCTCTGTGTTGATCTGTATGACAATAAAGTTTAATTAGACTTTGACTTTGACAGTTGCCTTCATCTACAAGCTCTCATGTTGCACTGTGAACATTCATTTGCTAAAGGAAAACATGTTTCATTACATTCAGTGTACTTTTGTTTACTTGCTTCCCTTTCAGACTTGTTGTTGGTTCATGCCAAGGGCTTTAATCTGTTCATTCCCTATGCAAAATAATAAAAAAATATCAGTTTTATGTATATCATGCATTTTGGCCAGGGTTTCTTCTCTTTTTACATTGCAGTGCCTAGATTTCTTAAAACTGAACAAGAAGGAAGAAAGAAGAAGGGGGCACCTGTTTACTTTAATATCCTCATTACGCACAAAATAACTGAAAAAAATTACTTTATAACATGCAGTGTATGTCATGTTTTATAAAAATACCACTAAGAACAGAAACTGTTTTACTTACAGTTAACTCGTTCCTTCCTCTTTCCCTCCCCTTATTGTTCTTCCAAACATTAATGTCATGAAGGAGGGCATATGCTTTGGAGTCTCCTATAAATTTAATAAAGTCAACAAGTCCAATATTTCCATGTTTTCTTGTTCCACCATGTTTCACAAATGTGATTGATGCTTTGTAATCCCACATTTATTCTTTAATTTTAGAGTTGCTGATTTTTTTTCTGTTGATCTCCATCTCCCAACTCCAGTCTCTGGTTCATTTCCAACATACTCCTGGTTCTTCTAGTCAATTCCTGTGCTTTTTTCTGTCTCTCAAGCATTTTGCTTTGGAACACTGGAAAAGGTTTAAGTGACATAATCTGTCAGAAGAATAAGAATCCCCTTCTCTTTTGATGGTCAAACTTTTGTATTTCTTCCTTAGCATGTTCTGCATCAGTAAATGACTTTGCCCATCCAGGAAAAAATATTCTGAAGCTAGCTGGATGCCTCATTACATCCAAATGATACCTGCAGGTGCATCTGCAGTTAATAATGCCTACTGACACCTCTAGGCATCAAGTATTGCTTGTTCATATTTGAATCAATAATTCCAAACTTCTAGGCATTAAGTATTGCTTGTTCATATTTGAATCAATAATTCCAAAACCATGCTATGTACAAGGTTTTAAAAGATTTAATTTTAAAGCGTATGCAATAGCAAACTCAACTGCATTAATATTTGACCTGTGTCTAGTGCAGGTAAATAGATATTACTGTTGTTCTTATGATATTACTATATATAGCTATAATTTTCACATTTTTTTTCTAAATATCTCAACAACTAAGTAACACGCACAGAACTCCTTAGCCTCATATGAAAGCTCTCAGCTAGATGAATAAAATTCTGCTTGACAGTATGTGTGTAGCTTGAGTGGTTGCTGAGACATTGTAAGTTATTTACAAAATATTACAAATGTAATAGTTACTGCATTTACTGTGACTTATAAAATTCAGTTTAAGACCTAGAACCTAAAGAATACTACCAATATAAAAATAGTTTGCGCTGAATAGTTTGCCATTTATACTTCTTTCATAATCCCTATGGTTCCAGAGATATGAACATTTGTTTGAAATGTGAGAACATAATTTCATTCTGTCAAAAGGCTGGGGATCCGTTCAATGGAAGTTACAGTGCAAATTTCCTGAGCTCCATTGGAGTGAATGAGATACAGCAGCTCTAATCTCACACCTGCTTTTCAACATTCCCTGATTGCTGGAATAAATTTACTTCTCTTCTGCTTGGTGTACAGTGAATAACCATTTTCCACAAACACTCTACTTTCTGCAAGTTTTAGGAGATTGCCCTTCTCTCACAGTTTTGTCACAATCAACTCTTTCTGCTAGTAAGATTGCATCTTTACTATTAGTGATCTTAGCCTGGTTTGGAACAACTCCTTCAATGGAATACCAGTCCAGTTGCTTATTTGTGCTTTCATAACATGAATACAGTCTGTTCCTTCCAGTTTCTCTAGTACAGTAAAAAATCTCAGGTTTTCCCTATGTGCTGTATCCTCTAATTCTACCATTTTTTAAACATCTTTTCCTGAGCAGTCTTATATTCAGCTAGACTTTTCTTCATTGTGGCCTCTGATTTTTACAGTTTTATCAGTTAATCTGAATATCTGTTTAAAGCTTCTTCCATTTTTTTCTAGCCTTTTGTCATTTGAGTTGATATACTCCTTCAGTGTTGTAGTTATTTAGTCAGCTCTGAGCATATTTGACTTAATTTTTCCTCTAGATTACTGGAAGCCATGTCTTGCACCAAAGCTGGAGCTTGAACTGCTTTTGCTGTACAGCTGCAGGATTCTTCCCAGCCAGTGTTTTCTACTCACTTTTTGTGGTTGATTTTCTTTCAGGTTCCCTAAATGTCTTTTTTTGCTGGCATCTGGGCAGTGCACTTTCTAACCAGTAACTGAAATTTACCCAAAAAGACAACTTCACTGGCTCTCATTTCTGAGTTTCTATTTTCACACTGGGAGAGCTGAAATTAAGCTGTTACTCAAGTGTGCAGCCATCTTGGAAGTCTCCGTGACTGCACAACATTAGGGAAGAGACAAGTCACCAAAACAATGCACGGATGGAAAGAATGCTGTTATGCCAGGTTTTCATACAGATGATGCACTACTGGTTAAGGTGAAGTATGTATTAAGCCCAGTTTGCACACACTTATTTCTTAAAAGACAGATCTATTTCAGGGTTATACTTGTATCATTATACATATAAGGCAAGAAATTATTGTACACAGTAGTCTGACATAAGACACAGTTAGATCAACCTAGGCTGCAGCTTCCCAAATATCTGCAGGGCTCAGACGGGTCTATATTAGATAATCGAACTTTCAAAAGTTCGAGTGTCATGTGGTCGACACCGTATGATCGAACTTTTAAAAGTTTGAAAATCTAATAAAAAAATAAACTACACAAATAACCTACCTGAACGTTTTAAGCAGGGGGGGCAAGCACCCCTGCACCCCCCACACCCCCCGCTCTTTAAATATACCAACTCCGAGATCGCACTACAGTGCAGAAAAGGGAAATCTTCCCATTTTGCACTGTACGCAGATCTCCTTTAAAATGTTCGAACTTTCAAAAGTTCGATCATATGGTGTCAACCATATGACAATCGAACTTTTGAAAGTTCGATCATCCAATATAGACCTGGCTCAAACCTTGTTATAATTGTAGAATACTGTATCTGGAAGTCAATTGTTTGTGCTCCTGCTCTGTGACTAATTCAAAATGACATTACTTGCATGCAGCAGAAGTGAGATTCCTGTTCACTGTGCAGTTCTCAGATTAATTTTGAAACTTGATAACACACACACTGCCACTTTGGCAGTGCAGCTTACAGCTGCTTCTATGTCCTGCACATTTTATGTTATCTTATTCATTTTTTTTAATTTTATCATTTTTTAATCAGGTAAAGGAGTTGGTTCATAGACTGTTTTTGAAGTCCAATTGCAGCTGTTTATGTGTCATACATTTTATGATATTCTTTTTATTTTAGCATTTCATAATCAGTTAAGTTGGTTGGTCCATAGAACATTTTCAGCTGCTACTCAAACCACAAAGACAAGAGTAAATATAGCATATAAATATACTCGGGAATTTATCCTGCACCATAGACGTAGAGGAATAAAGCTCTGACTGCAACCCAGATGACTTGAGTTCAAATAGCAACTTAGGTGCTTTGGCAGCACAGGCAGGGTGGATGGGTGTGCCCCATCCCGGGGAAAGGAAGGAAGAGCATGCACTTGGGGCATATGTGCACTGTCTATTGGCCTACATTCTAGACTGTAGTATTTAAATCTACAGACTAAAATTTAATCCAACAGACATGGCTTTTCATGATCTCTCAATGTCAGTATCTAAAGTAATATGTTTCATGGCATAAAATGCCGTTGTATGTTTAACAATACAATAAATAAGAACATGTACGCTTGATTACTTACTAAACCTTACAATGCAGAGTGAGAATGCTTTATATATACTCGCATTGCAAATGAGAATGAATTTTATTAAAGAAATGTGTTTCACTGTTTCTGATATTTGACTGAATATGACATGTGTACGTGCAATTTGTGTATCAGATATTCAGAGTCCAGGGGGTAGGATATCTTTAATGTTTGGGGACAGGGCTGTACAAATTATCCTCAGTGAGATGTCTAAATATAATCCCTCTCTTCCTGTACAAGATGTTACTGATGTGCTATTTTTTCTTTAATGCTGGAAAAGCTTGGTATTTATGGAAGAAAGATCCAAGTTCAAATATATAATTTTTCATTCTTAGATGACTTTTCAAATTAAAAGAAAATCTAGAATATAAGTATAAATGAAATGTCCTTTATGACAGATTAATTTTACATTTGTACTGCCACAGCACATGTTGTTTTTATTTAGTTCACAGCTGTTTAACATTTATGAATAAAAAATGCTTCTTTGTTTTTTTTTGTTCATTTTCAAAATAGTATAGGGCTTGTATATAAAACTATCACTCATTTTGTATTTAGTTGTTTCTGATCATTGTTAAATTAGCAATTGTGTACTTTAGGAAGGTTTTCTTCTAAGGTACCTCTGCAGTTCTTTATTGATATTTATTGTAAATATTCATATTCAGTCTTGCTGTCTTTTATAATGAACTTCTGTCTTTGGGGATAATTTTTTCTCCCATGGACTCCACAGGAAATTGATCTTCCTGGCTGGACATTGTTAAATGCAATCAATAATGTCCAACAGGTTGTTACTGTGTAAATAACTCCCTGCTGGTGGAGGGCCTGTACACCCCTGGAAGGCCATTATTTACACAGTAACATACACGTCCCAGTGGGAATTATTGCACTTAGACAATGGGCTATCAGCAAAATTGTTATGTTTTACTTAATTTATTTTTTGTATATATTTTTGATGTAAAATAGTTCCTCTATCTAATGTTTCAAACTTGCTGTAGTGTATGTAAATCATGCTGGAAGAAGCATTTTACATCCAAAGTATAACATTTTTCAGAAAAAATATCCAGATATCTATTTTTGGTCCCTTATTCCTAAAGTGTGTGGTTTGTTGCCAGTCATTGGGGATTGAATTCATTAAATAATGACATACATTTGTTTCAGACTTTATTTTCTTCAGAAAATTTGTGCTAACACAAATCCCGTTATTTAAGCAACTTTGTAATTTCATAAGAGCAATATTTAAAATATTTTCCTATTTCTGAGCATTTGTTGCTCCTTTATTTTAGGCTTTATCCAAATTTCCTGAGCTAAGAGATCAAGAGGCACACAAACCTGTTAATTTTTGCTGCCAATGGTCACTCACTTTCACTCTTCACTCTCCACTCTGTCTCTGTCTCTCTCTCTCTCTCACACACACATAATTCCCCTTTCATGCACACAAGCACACATGCACTCACACACAGAAACATAAACACACATACACACACACTTTTATGTGTTTAATTTATTTATTAAACTTGCTAAACAGCAAAAGTACTACTTAACCAGTGCAAAATAATAGCACGATCAATCTCGCTGTCACTCTCATGCACACATACACTGTCACACACAGACATAAACACACACACACACACACACACACACACACACACACACACACACACACACACACACGCTTTTTTTTATTTTATACATGCTAAACAGCAAAAGTGCTGCTTAGCGAGTGTAAAATAATGGCGACCAATAGGTTACTTACACTCTAAGCTCCACGGCAGCTTAATATATGATTGACTCATTTTTCAACAGACTTTATATGTAGTTTAACAAACTACTGTCAGGGTGCCAATCTACAGGTTGCTTAAATGTAAATAAAACATGGCTCTCACATTCATATTAAGCTTTTTGAAATACATGGGTTGTTCCTGCAATTCACAGAACTTTGACATTGCCTAATTCATGATATACAGTGTGTCAGCTTCTTTTTCTGACTTAATTTGCAGTTCAGTTAAAGTTTACAGAGAACCTTCACATATGTCAGCTTTCACTTCTGACCTGCATACAGTTTACAGGGTTTATTCTGGACTGTTGATTTTATTGATTTTATTTTACACAAGGCAGAATAGATAACAAAACAGATGTTATTTTGCACTTAACAGAAGGTGATGTATTGATATTCTGTCGTCAGCAGAGAGCAAAAGGTAAGGCATGAACTCTAGATGAAACAAAGTGCATTATGCAGCATTTATTTCTGAAGTGTTACAATCAATGCTGATTTTAGATTAGTGTTAAATTGAGATTGTCTTTAGCATTAATTGTTTTCAGTTTATTTATTTTTTTGCCCTGCACAATGCAAACAAGTTCATACTTAACCTTTAATTGAGCCCTGTCAGTCTCAACCCAAAATCCCTATTAAAGTGTAATGATACTACATAATAGCTAAATACACTTATTCAGGGCTTACAGTCCAGTACCCCTAACTCACCCTCATAACTATAGCCTTTTTTCCTCTGGACCATTATCTGCTAACTGCATACTCTTTAAATCCCTAATTAACAAATTCTGTTTAAACTACATTTATTAACTATTGCCATTACATTATCTTCAGTTACCTTAAGTTATATACTTACCCAGACTTACGGCTTCAGTTTGCAACCTCTAATTGTACATATGGGTACCTTTAGTTGCAATCTATGTGAATATTAAACCATATGTAAATATTCTATCCATTCATGCTAATGAGTCACATCCAACTTCTGTAGTGACCTTGTGTATGGCCTCCACCATCTATAAACTGTACTCGACAAATAGGAAATGAAGAAAATTCCTATATGTTTCTTCTGTATCACACACACACACACACACACACACACACACACACACACACACACACACACACACACACACACACACACACATGAACACAGAACACACACCTAATGACAGTTTAGATTCACCAGTCTGTCCACCACATGTCTTTGGGAGGAAACACAGGGTGGACATGCAGACTTTGCACACTTGACACCCCAAGCTAGAATAAAAGAGGGGAACCTCTTTTGTGACTTGATAGTACTACTGGACCACACGTCCGTCCATTTAAATATTACCTGTCTTCAAAACTTCTGTATAGTTTACCATGAATTACTGTTTGTGCTCTAGTCAATATCAAGGCCGTATGTGTTGTTGTTCATAGATAAATACTAGGCTATCAGTCTGCAGACTATTATAAGCCTAGCTAATAACCAGCGGTCAGAATCAAACCCTGTGCCTTCTATCTGTGAGGTTAAGACCTCCATGCAAAAATCTGTCAGCACTGCACACAGGTTCAGCAAACCTATCCCATAAATACAGACCAGATCTGGAAGTTGCACTATTTTTTCACCAGTAATTGCACAGAGTTTCCACATCCTGACATGTAATTAACATTTACTAAAATGATCCACCTTTCTAATATGTCCTACCCTTAATCCTGCCCCTGCCCCTAATCCTGCACCTTACCTTAGTAAATTTTTTCCCATAATACTGCCAATAATCCAGCAAATTATGTCTGGAGCTAGTGGGAGAATTAATGGATTGCAATAGGAAAGTATTTACTTTTGCAATTGTTTTTTTTTTGGCATTTTAAATATTGTACATATTAGGTCCAACCTTTTGTGGTTCAAACATTCAGTGGTTTGATAATTTGAAATTGACTAAAAACAGTACGAGTGGCACTTCAAAAGTAAACCAATAAATCCAAAATGAAGAATGCCAAGGACCAACGAATCTTGAAATCCACACAATTTTATTCCAACAAGCCAGGTGCTGCACGAACAAATTAACGCTATTCTTCACCAAATAACACTAGATGCATTTTCGTCCTAAAACAAAAGACGTCATCAGACAAAATAAAATCAATTTCCACAAGTTTAAGTACCATTCCCAAGGTAATTCAATTATCTTGGATCCAATAAAATACTGCTTAAAAATTTGAATTGACAAATCACATTACACAGCTAATGAATATTGATGCCTATCTCCTAAAGTGCTTGAGTGCTTTACATTACTATTACCCTTGTAGTTCACTTATTTAATATATAGGAACAAATAAATAAATAAATACATATTTAAAAATCTATCCTTAAAATTCATACCTAAAGTCTTAATTTTAAAATGATAGTGTCTAATAATTGTGTTTAAGAAACCAATGAGGATAGATGTTTATATATATATTACTAATGTCCTTTATACAACTGTGATGAATAAAAATGTAGTATATAAACCCCCTCTAGTGTCCAAAATGTTAATTACATTATATCTTGTTAGCTCTCAATTTGAGTAGTGGAGAGATGGTTAAAAATTCATTCAATCCTGGTTTAGTACTTGCGTCGAGGTTCACCTGCCACCAAAGTTCTTTACTTTCCAAGATTTCTTCCCACAGGCCACCTCTTATGTCAGGTCTTATTTGATCCAACACAAAAAATTCAAACTTAAAACCTGTACAACTGATTGAATGCTTAAAAAGTGCATTGGTGTGTTTCCCTCTTGAAATGTCATATGTGTGCTCATATATTCTTCTCTTTAAATACCTTTCGGTTTTGCCCACATAAAAAGCCTGACATTTCTGGCAAATAACCAGGTATACCACTCCTTTACTTTCACAGTTATAAAAACCGCTACTTCTTAACCATCTTTTTCTACTCTCCACATATAATTCCCCTTTATTAATGATATATGGACATTGCTGGCATCTACCACATTTATAAGTTCCCAATTTATTCCTATCACTTTTGTATTTAATACATACATTCCTTTCCAATATATTCCTTAAATTTTGAGAATTCTTATATACTATTCTTGGTTGTATGTTAGATATTTCATCCATATCAGTGAAGGAAGAAATTTTTTTCCATTCTTTATTCAGGATATCCTTCAATTTATAATTGGAAGCATTGTATTCCACCACTAAGCTCCTTGTAAATAAATTCTGGTTGTTATTATTCATATTGTTGTCAGATTTTGAAATACTATTGTTGATGTGATTTCCCCTACCTATAATAGGTCTAAACCTGTCGTTTCTACCTCTTTCTACTTCTTCCATAATATTTTTAACAAATATTTTGGGGTATCCACGATCCAAAAACATTTTCTCCAATATCTTACATTCATCATGAAAATCAATATCACAACTGGTCATTCTTGAACCCCTTACAAATTGTCCCTTGACAATATTTCTTTTACTATGTAAGGGGTGAGCACTATTATAATGTAAAAAGGAATTCACAAAGGTTTCCTTTCTAAATACTTTACTTTCAAATTTCCCATTACTTTTATATAATTCTATATCTAGGTATCTGAGTGTTTCAGTACTTATCGTATATGTAAACTTCAGAAAACTTGTAGTTTGACCTATATATTCGATAAAATCCAAAAATCTCGCGTGTCCCCCTACCCAAAAAATAACAATGTCGTCCAAAAAATCCTGGAGTAAGTTATCAATTTGTTTGTAGGCTACATTAACCTCATTTAAAGAGACTACAGAATATGTACTGTCATCCCTCAGAATGGAATTCATTTTGCCATCATATATTATTTTATCCATTATGACTATTCCACCTCCTTTATCCGGTTTCATAATTCTAACTAAATGGTTGTTACTCAAATCCCATAATATTTCTTTCTCTTTCTTACTCAAGTTGTGATTACACCAGGCATTGTCAAGCTTTTTCCTAACTTCATCTATTAATACATTTTCAAAATTTCTAAGCTGTGGTAATAAAGGAGGGTTATATGTCGATTTTCTAATTAGACCAGTCTCCAGTCCCTTTTCTCTCTTCAAACCCGCCCTTAAGGCTAATATTTCTAGGTTAATTTTCCTTACAAACAACTTCACGTCATGAATAGTACGTGTAAAGTCCCCCTTAGTCATGGGTATATATTTTAACCCTTTACTGAGGAGGGAAAAATGTTCAGTAGTTAAGGTTAAGTTACTAAAGTTGTAAATACTAAAGTCCAAATAGGTATATTTCACATTATCAACACCTTTAATGTCATTATGGGAAACATGTATATCAGGTAAGGGGGTATTAACCACTAATATCTCCCCCTTCCTCTCCCCCCCCCTCTGAAAATTTCCCCTATAAGTTTGAGCTTCATAATCCATAGGTTTCATACCCTCGAGTGGTGGAAAATCCATATCATAAAATTCCTCTTCCCAAAAATCTTCCTTCCTATTACCATACATCTTTTTGTTTTCATAAAAATGATTATTCCATTTCCTTTTAAAACCATTTGAGTTGTTACCTTGATATACAGGTTTCGGGTAACTCATGTTATTCTGATACTCATTAATGTCCCTATTTAACTTTCCTATTTTACACTGTATTATTTCCTTACATTTACCATCTATTACTCTCCTTATTTTAAAGTATTTATCCCTTTCTTCTTTAATACCAAAAATTAAATCAGATTTAATACATTTGTCTAGTTCATCAATCTCCTTTCCTAACTCCAACTGCTTACTTTCATTTTCTTCTATAATTAATCTCATAACATCCAGACCACAATTGTTGAACACTTTGACCAAGGATTCATGTAAATGTGAGCCAATTTGCACTTTATTAGGGTATTTATAAACCCTCAAACCCTTAGGGACTATTTCCCTTCTTAAGCACTCATTCAGATAGGCATTTTCAATACTGTATATTCTGTATTTCATCATAAAATTATTCAGTTTGTCAAGTTTAATCAAATATGAGTCGCCATCCACATGGTCATTATTGCATTGGTTACTATTGTTAAATAAAAAGTCTCTCTTAAGCCATTCATCCGTAGTTTTGGTATATTCATTGTTAGAAACAGTACCTTTCTGTACAACCCCAGAATATTTGGCTCTGGGTTTTGCGCCCATTTTGTAAAATTTGTCCCTCCTCGCCTCAGTGTTGCTAGGTCCTGCTTCCAGAATTCTAGGTGTGTCCATGGGGTTAAAGTCAGTCCCTGAAGGTTCGTCTGGGTTGCCGGTTCCATAACGGTCACCAATAAGCTCCATTTTTCTCTTCCCTTTCGGTCTATCAATCTCTTCAGTACCTTCGTTCCCCTCTGACGTTTGTTTACTTCCTGAGGCGAGGTTTACGCAAAGGGGCGTAAGCAAGTCAATTAACTCAGTGAGCTGTCCTATCAGCCTCCTAGTCTGACCGGCTTCCTCCTGCCTGTCAGCGCTCATACTGAGTCAGATAATTTCACCAAAGGAAAAAAAAAAGATTCGACTGGTCCGTCTCCTCACAATTACACTAAAAACAGTATGAGTGGCACCTCAAAAGTAAACCAATAAATCCAAAATGAAGAATGCCAAGGACCAACGAATCTTGAAATCCACACAATTTTATTCCAACAAGCCAGGTGCTGCACGAACAAATTAACGCTATTCTTCACCAAATAACACTAGACGCGTTTTCGTCCTAAAACAAAGGACTTCATCAGACAAAATAAAATCAATTTCCACAAGTTTAAGTACCATTCCCAAGGTAATTCAGTTATCTTGGATCCAATAAAATACTGCTTAAAAATTTGAATTGACAAATCACATTACACAGCTAATGAATATTGATGCCTATCTCCTAAAGTGCTTGAGTGCTTTACATTACTATTACCATTGTAGTTCACTTATTTAATATATAGGAACAAATAAATAAATAAATACATATTTAAAAATCTATCCTTAAAATTCATACCTAAAGTCTTAATTTTAAAATTATAGTGTCTAATAATTGTGTTTAAGAAACCAATGAGGATATATGTTTATATATATATATATATATATATTACTAATGTCCTTTATTCAACTGTGATGAATAAAAATGTAGTATATAAACCCCCTCTAGTGTCCAAAATGTTAATTACATTATATCTTGTTGGCTCTCAATTTGAGTAGTGGAGAGATGGTTAAAAATTCATTCAATCCTGGTTTAGTACTTGCGTCAAGGTTCACCTGCCACCAAAGTTCTTCCCACAGGCCACCTCTTATGTCAGGTCTTATTTGATCCAACACAAAAAATTCAAACCTAAAACCTGTACAACTGATTGAATGCTTAAAAAGTGCATTGGTGTGTTTCCCTCTTGAAATGTCATATGTGTGCTCATATATTCTTCTCTTTAAATACCTTTCGGTTTTGCCCACATTAAAAGCCTGACATTTCTGGCAAATAACCAGGTATACCACTCCTTTACTTTCACAGTTAAAAAAAATGCTACTTCTTAACCATCTTTTTCTACTCTCCACATATAATTCCCCTTTATTAATGATATATGGACATTGCTGGCATCTACCACATTTATAAGTTCCCAATTTATTCCTATCACTTTTGTATTTAATACATACATTCCTTTCCAATATATTCCTTAAATTTTGAGAATTCTTATATATTATTCTTGGTTGTATGTTAGATATTTCATCCATATCAGTGAAGGAAGAAAATTTTTTAAATTGTAAATTTATTTTTTATATTTATAAATTAAATTTGTAGATTACAAAACTAAACATATATGGGTTAACAACCAAGTCATACTTAAGGACTCTTGGGATTTTTTGAGTAAATTGAAACCAGAAATGTATAAAGAAGATTTACTCTTTATTACCATCGACATTATTGATTTATTCAGTTGTATCCCTCATATAGAAGGGATGGATATGTTCAAGGAAAGTGTGTTTGGAGATAGAGTATTAAGTCAAGTGGACAAAACAGCTAGTGTTGCATTTATGGACACAGTGTTAAAATATAATTTCATAATGTTTGAGGGTGAATACTACCAACAAAAATCCAGAGTCTCCATGGGGGCAGCCTGCGCACCTACATATGCCAATATTATGTTGTCTAAATGGGAAGAAAATTTTATTATCAATTCTGAGTTCAACAAATATTGGCTATTATATAATAGGTTTTTGGATGACATTGTTATTAGATTTTTGGATTTTATCGAATATATAGGTCGAACTACAAGTTTTCTGAAGTTTACATATACGATAAGTACTGAAACACTCAGATACCTAGATATAGAATTATATAAAAGTAACGGGACATTTGAAAGTAAAGTATTTAGAAAGGAAACCTTTGTGAATTCCTTTTTACATTATAATAGTGCTCACCCCTTACATAGTAAAAGAAATATTGTCAAGGGACAATTTGTAAGGGGTTCAAGAATGACCAGTTGTAATATTGATTTTCATGATGAATGTAAGATATTGGAGAAAATGTTTTTGGATCGTGGATACCCCAAAATATTTGTTAAAAATATTATGGAAGAAGTAGAAAGAGGTTTAGACCTATTATAGGTAGGGGAAATCACATCAACAATAGTATTTCAAAATCTGACAACAATATGAATAATAACAACCAGAATTTATTTACAAGGAGCTTAGTGGTGGAATACAATGCTTCCAATTATAAATTGAAGGATATCCTGAATAAAGAATGGGAAAAATGTTCTTCCTTCACTGATATGGATGAAATATCTAACATACAACCAAGAATAGTATATAAGAATTCTCAAAATTTAAGGAATATATATTGGAAAGGAATGTATGTATTAAATACAAAAGTGATAGGAATAAATTGGGAACTTATAAATGTTGTCCATATATCATTAATAAAGGGAGTGGAGAAAAAGATGGTTAAACTGTAAAGCCAGAAATGTCAGGCTTTTATTTAAAGAGAAGAATATATGAGCACACATATGACATTTCAAGAGGGAAACACACCAATGCACAAGCATTCAATCAGTTGTACAGGTTTTAAGTTTGAATTGTTTGTGTTGGATCAAATAAGACCTGACATAAGAAAGAAATCTTGGAAAGTAAAGAACTTTGGTGGCAGGTGAACCTCGACGCAAGTACTAAACCAGGATTGAATGAATTTTTAACCATCTCTCCACTACTCAAATTGAGAGCTAACAAGATATAATATAATTAACATTTTGGACACTAGAGGGGGTTTATATACTACATTTTTATTCATCACAGTTGAATAAAGGACATTAGTAATATATATATATATATATATATATATATATATATATATATATATATAAACATATATCTTCATTGGTTTCTTAAACACAATTATTAGACACTATAATTTTAAAATTAAGACTTTAGGTATGAATTTTAAGGATAGATTTTTAAATATGTATTTATTTATTTATTTGTTCCTATATATTAAATAAGTGAACTACAAGGGTAATAGTAATGTAAAGCTCTCAAGCACTTTAGGAGATAGGCATCAATATTCATTAGCTGTGTAATGTGATTTGTCAATTCAAATTTTTAAGCAGTATTTTATTGGATCCAAGATAATTGAATTACCTTGGGAATGGTACTTAAACTTGTGGAAATTGATTTTATTTTGTCTGATGAAGTCCTTTGTTTTAGGACGAAAACGCGTCTAGTGTTATTTGGTGAAGAATAGCGTTAATTTGTTTGTGCAGCACCTGGCTTGTTGGAATAAAATTGTGTGGATTTCAAGATTCGTTGGTCCTTGGCATTCTTCATTTTGGATTTATTAATTTGAAATTGACCCCATATATGTATGCACATGTTTTACATGTAATGTTTTATATATATATATATATATGTATGTATATATATATATATATATATATATATATATATATATAGATATATATGTATATATATATATATATATATATATATGTATATATATATATATATGTGTGTGTGTGTGTCTGTGTATGTGAGTGTATGTGTAGATATATGTAGTTATATGTATATATATGGTTTACTATCATAATTTCGAATCCAACTCCGTCGACCGCATTATGTTCGAACACGGAAAGTCGAACACGGCAATGTCGAACTTCAAAAGCAAGCCTAGGAACGGGTTTTAACATGGGTCGAGATAGAGCCGAGATTTGTAGCTCGGCAATAGCAGTGAACACCTATCTCGACCCATGTTAAAAATGTTCCTAGGCTTGCTTTTGAAGTTCAACATTGCCGTGTTCGACTTTCCGTGTTCAAACATAGTGCGGTCGACGGAGTTGGATTCAAAATTATGATAGTAAACCATTTATATATATATATATATATATATATATATATATTATAACTATATATATATATATATATATATATATATATATATATATATATATATATATGTATATATATATATATATATATATGAGTCTACTTCATATGATCGAAATTCATTTGACTGAGACCAAACATCTAAAGTTCAAAACACCTAAAACCCATTTGATCGAAACATAACACTGGCACATGAAATTAAAAGCATTATGCCTTTTTCCCCACTGAAGTGTGACCCTGGAGTTGGTATAAATAGTTAGGGGGGTATGGGGGCACAGCCCCCCCACATCAGGGGGTGGGAGGTGTAGCTCCCCACATAGTTTAGATAAATGTTGTTTTCTACAATAAGTGAGTTATTTCAGTTTTAAGTATTCATGTGTATGTTTGACATGTATGATGTCTGTGGGGGGCTAGGCCCTCCACACCCCCCAATTTGGGGAGCTGTGCCCCCCTCACCCCCTAACTATTTATACCAACTCCAGGGTTGCGCTACAGTGAGGAAAAGGGCATAATGCTTTTAATTTCATGTGTCAGTGTTATGAGTTTCGATCAAATGGGTTTTAGGTGTTTTGAACTTTAGGTGTTTTGGTCTCAGTCAAATGAATTTCGATCATATGAACTTTAGGTCATATGAAGTAGATCCATATATACATACATACATATATATATATATATATATATATATATATATATATATATATATATATATATATCTAGAGAGAGAGAGTGCTCACGCGTGGGTGTGTGTGTGAGAGAGAGAGAGATTTATATGTAATAGATATGTGGACAAATGTGCATGGAATACACACGCGCTTCTGCGTGCGCACACAGACACACACACACACACACACACACACACACACACACACACACACTCAGGGAGTGGGAGAGAGAGAGAGAGAGAGAGACAAAGATGATATATAGTCAGCATAGTAAGATGGGCAAGAAAATAGTTGAGCTAAATGCAACCCAACTGTCCTGGTTTTATCTAGTAGCTTGGGTATTGAAGAAGCGAATTGCAGAACAAAAAGAATGAAAATCCAGTGTTGACTCACCCATTTTGGAGTAGGGAGTTGGTATAAGCCCTACCACATTAGCACTGTCTAAGGGAAGGACCATAAGTGATGTCCATGCACTCAGTAGCATGAGCCTTGCCAGGCGGTGTTCTGTACTCTTGCCAGGTGTTGCAAGCATGCAGAATTGTATAGTTATTCTACGTGACATAAGAGAGTATTGGACTACACCAACTTGAAACTACTGAGAGGGTGTAGTAGCACTTCAGTACTATCCTGTCCCCTTGAGCTGATGATGATCACAATCTCCACCACGTACCTCTCACTCCTGGTATCTAATGACAAGGACAAGGAGAAGATGAATGTGCTTACGAAGCAGGAGGTTCCATGATTACATGACAGCATGAGACCAAACAATACTTTTTTAAAAAGGTTTAAGACACAGGAAGCAGCAAGATTGTGACAACAGATATGAGAACCTACCTAGAAGCTATGTTGAGGAGTCTTACTTCTCAGTGAGAAACAGTAATGACCAGATTCTGAAGATGTTCAAATCACAATCAGTACCTTAACATTTTTCTTTTTGTGCAGTTCCTGCCTGCTGCTTTCTTTAAAGTTACTTTTATAGCTTGTTAGACTTCATGGGTCTCCATTTCCATTACCTGTTTGTAGATTTTGCATAGGGTGGCCCATGTTTGTAACTAATACTAATATTTGAAGGCAGACCTCATGGAAAACTCATGCGTCCTGCAAAATGCACACCATGGTGCAGATTCAATAAAGCTTGCATGTCTCGCTAAAACCATGTGCATATGGTAGTGCTCTGATTTGTATTTAGTAAGCAGCTCTACACACCATGTAGAGCTGTGCACATACAGTAAACATCATGGCACGCTAAGTACAGCATAAGCAGCTGAACTGTATGCTAGTTAACCAATCCAGGATGGGGGAACTATTCAGCAAGCTATAAAGCAGTCGTGTACACTAAGTGCAGGTGTTGTCTTCAAACTCCAAAACCTGTTGGAATACAGCCATGGAAACGACTCTACATAGAAAGAATGTTAGGGGCTGCTGTTGCTCTTCTGCATGTGCAACAGGCCCAAGTCTATGCTGCTGCTGGTAATAGACTTTGGCCAAAAAGGAGAAAGGTGTTTAGACCCTGTTTAACTTTTCATGGTCTGCAAGAGGTAGAAATTGGAGAGTTGTACAGGGTGGATAGAGACACACTACAGGAACTCAACTTGTGTCACCCTCAACTGAGATGAAGGGCAAGAGCAAACTAAGGGGAACCAATACCTGTGGAAACTAATGTATGTAGTACTTAGAATATTAGCTACAGGAACCTTCCAGAGATGAACAGGAAATAGGTTGGTGGTGTTACAGGCATCAGCATCCAGGATTCTCCATCAATTCCTGATGCTGTGCCACAGTATGCTTGTGACTGCATACATTTTCCCCAAACACCTGAGAACAGAGCTACAACTATGCAGGATTTCTACCCTGTAGCACACTTCCTGAAATTCTGGATGTCATAGACTGCACTTACATTGAAATAAAAGAAACACTCAGGGTACAGGAATGTGTGTACATAAACAAAAAGGGCTTCTACTCCATTAACTGCGAGGTCATGTGTAATGCTAAGGGAATCATCCTCATTGTGTATGCTGGCAACGCTGGCAGTTATCATGACTCCCATATCTGGCACAACTCCCAACTCTGTCAGAGGTTTTCTCGAGGGATATCCCACGTGGTCATTTACTGGATGATGCAGGGTATGTATTCTAACCATGGCTGATGATGCCCATCAGAAATGCACACATATCTACCAAAGAACACTATAATGAGGTACACGCTCAAACAAGAAATATTATAGAGTATGTGTTTGGGTTGCTGAAGTCATGGTTCCAGTGCCTATATACATCAGGGGAAGCTCTGCAAAACAATCCCTGTATATGTGCTGAAATTTTCACTGCCTGTGTTATCCTTCATAATATTATCTTGAGAAAACAGCTTCAACAGGAAAACCAAGGGAAAGGAACACACATCCCACCACTGCCAGCAAGGTCACCACAGCCACACGCAGATGAGAAGTCAGAGGGGGAACCATCAGCCAGTGTGAGTGTTGGTAGACATAGGAGTGCACAATATGCCTTTGCCCTAGCCAAGAGGCAACAGATAGAACACACGCTGACCACCTAAAGAGGTACAGCTTTCATCCTATGTGCATACATACAGTAACATTGATGCAAGGCAATGCGCACAACTTTTACTTACCCATGTAATGGCTGTGTACTTCTAGCATCACACAGAGTCAGTCATGAATTAAAACACTTGTAACTGCTGTACTATCAAGGTAAGTGTTGAACCTGAAATAGGAAAATAAATGGCAGTTCCTTGCATACTGTTATTTGCTAATCTACCTAAGTAGAAGGTGTATGTGTTTTACAGCAGTGACATCACTATGTGACAGGACTGACGTATGTCAGTTGATGTGTGCTGTTTATCAAGAGGTCTCTTGCATCAAAGATACACAGAATACAAAATAATTTAAGAAAATAGTACAGCTTTCAAAAGAGCATCACAAACACAAATATACTAAGCACTCAGTCATCTATGCACCCTGGGCATCTTACAAAAGAGACTTATGTATCCCTGAATCCAAAAGATAGAATCAATGAAATGGTACAGTTATCATCATTTGCACTGGGTGTTGTTTGGTGGCTCTCCCACTCCCAAAACAACAAACAATTGAAGGTTTTTACAAACCCAGGAATACAACAAAATTCAATTGGTATATATGCTTTCAACACGATTTTCACAATGTGTACACATTTACAACAGAAAAGTCAATTTTATATGATTGCTAGTTACCTCTCACTGTGCCCACCACTCCCCTTTAACACCTGTGTCATTGACATGGTACATTATATTTCCCAGCAGTAACATAAGAGCTTGAACAATTTTAGCAATAACACTTGTGATGAAAGTTAATAACTTGTCTATCTCAGAAATGTAAACTCCTGCCAAAAATGTCTATGCCAACAGTGAACTATAAGAAGTGCATACAGATAAAACTTCCATTTTCTACTGTGTGTATATAATTTGCTTTATAAAATATTACAAAATCTAGAATGTAACTGAAAAATACAATCATACCTTAGCAACATTAGAAGGCCTCTCTGCAAATAAATAAAAAGGAATGGAAATTTTCTGTTTTGTCCAAATACACAAGTCTCCTCACCTTCAAGTTCCCTAGCTACACAGTTACCGTTTTATAGTGTAGATTCAGACTTCTGAGCACAGTGAGGATGTGAATGAGGTGTGAAATAATTATAATTGCCGAATACCAAACTTTCGACTTTGTGTAGCAGATGTAAACATAGAGTAGGCTCTACAACCCTGCTAGTTGATAATGGCTTGCAACTGTGAATGATTAGTGGGAGGGAGAATTTAGACACAACAGCATTTCAGACTACCTTCCCTGCAGTGGGTGTGTCACTCAGGATACACTTACAAAGTGTAGAAGTAATTTTAGTAAGCTTTTAAATGGAACTAAGCAGCACATATTTATCATTTTTGTTCACTAATAGCCAAAATCTACTGCCTTTGCTGAAAATGTTTTTCACTGTCATGTATTTTTATCACACATTTAAAGACAATGATAGAAAATGCACTATAGACTACAGATCTGAGAGTACAGCACAGGTAAAAGAAGAACGAACACAATACAAAGAGAAAGAGCTGCATTGGGACAAACATGTTCAAAACTAGTTACATGATCAGTCGCTGCACTAAATATGTAAGCTACACATGTACAAACAAATGAAAGTGTACAAGTGAATATGTGTTGTTAATACTGTGGAGGGAATGGGAATTGCTTGTATGCACATGATTTGTTTTCCTGCTACAAAGTTGTTTGTGTAGCAGAGAGAGATAAGACACTGCTAGAGTGTTTCTAGGTTCATTACTATGATAGTTCAAACCCAAAGTTATGCAAAAATCTGTAACTTGTGTTAAAATGCATTCTATAATTTTTTTTATTCTTTTATTAATATTAGTATTTAGCAATGTGGGGGTTAGCACAAATATGGTGAAATGGCTAAATATTTTAAAATTAATGGAAGTTGCTTCAGTGATAAAAACAGCATAAATTAGAGCTGTGAATCAAATGTGTGTGTGTGTGTGCACCATACCTGGTAAACATACTGAATCGCAAAGCACTTTGGATATGTAGATCATGGTTCAAGTCCCACATTTTTCTTTTAATGATAAAAATTAATAAACACTTTTTACAACAATAACGCATGTTAAGTTTTGCCTGTCTCATTTGCGTGTTGCTCACCTATACACAAACACGGCATAATTCCACAGACAATAAGGAGACATTGTCAATTTAAAAAAAAAAGATATTCGTTACGTCTTTTGTTTTTCATTATGTAAACATGCTAAATGTGTTCCACTGCAGTCAGCTTGTTCCCACAACACCTGCAGACATTGAAGCGACGTTGTCAATTTAAAAAAAATACATTGTTACATCTTATGCTTTCCATCATGCAAATGCTCTTAAGTGGTGTTCAGCAGCAGTCAGCATGCTTCCACAACACCTGCAGTTCCATAACAGCTGCAGACTATAAGGAGACATTGTAATTTTCTAAAAAGATACATTGTTGCACGTCAGGTCTTCCATATTGCAAACACACTAAGTGGCATGGTGCAGCAGTCAGCACTCATACACAGTAATGAATGTAAAAAATACATCTGCTGCCTAGCTCTTCATGTGGCTGCAGGTGTAAGTTGATGGCCACAGTACAGGTGAACCAGGGTTCTAAAACAGCAAACTCTAAGTTTTATTAATACAGACAACACAAAATACCGAGGCTGAGATAAATAATCCGTTGGTAAGACGAATGAAGAATAAAAGATAAAGACCAACGGAATAAAACAGTGCCCAGTAGTACATAAAATGTATTAAATGGTAAGCACTTTCACAACTACTTCATCAGACCATATAACAAAATCGAATAAATCATACCCATATAAATAGTAACATTAATCAGCAGTGAACCAATCCCTACTTAAGACTAATCATCACGTCAGTATAACATATAAAAATATGTATAACCCTTAAAAGAAAAATAAGCAATATAAAAATGTATATAAAATATAAAAAGATATAAACATAAAAACCTACTAACATAGAAGTGAATGAAATATAACAAACATAAAAACATAAGACTGTATTCAAAAGTACCTATAGAAATATAAAATCTTAAACTAAGTCCTAAGCTTTTGTCCTTTTAAAATAGGTCTTAGTGGCACCTTCTCATTAAGTCCACTGCCCTGATCAACTCTTAACCTAATCATCCAGCGAACCTCCCTAGTTTCAGTCAGATTCCTCACATTACCCCCCCCCCCCCCCCCGGTACTGGGTTGTATCCTATCTGTAGCCATAAACTGAAATACATGCTGTGAATTGGTATTCATGACATGTTTAGAAAGTGCATTGTTCACAGAAGAGTGACATGTATTGTACAAATGTTCCCTGATCCTACCTTTAAGTGCTCTGTCTGTTTTGCCAACATAAAATGCATGGCACAGCAGGCAGTGGGCTAAATAAACCACGTGTGGTAAAACAGGTACCTTCTACTTTGAAATGGAACTTACATCCAATATCTGGATGTTCAAAAGTTCCACTATTATCTATGTAACTGTAATAATTGCATTTACCACATGGTGTAGTTACATTTCCCACTACTCTAATAACAGTACTATGACTATCTGGGTAGTACAGGAGTCTTTTTAAATTTTTATATTTTTATATGTAAAGCGTGGGGCATCACCTACCTTTTTTACATCAGTATCTGTAATTAATACATTCCAATGTTTCCTGACAATTTCTGTTACCATTCTAGTGTTGTTGTGTCTTTTGGCTTTTCCTGGTTAGGGATCACCACAGCGGAACTCCGGTCCACTAATGATTGGCAGTAGATTTTTCACGAACGCCAAGGTGCCAGCTCGACGATCAACCTTCAACAAGGGCATGCCTATTACACATGTCTTTTGAACGCCCACCCAACTGCGGGAAGGACATGCAGACTCCACACAGAAGGCACTCCCTGCACTCCAGCCGAGAATCGAACGGGAGAACCTCTTGCTGTGAAGCAACAATGCTACCGCTGCACCACCGTGGATTGTTACCATTCTAGTGTTAGTAGTAAAAAACAGTGGAACTGAAGTGTGAATATCAGATGAAACATGTTCCTCCTCTAAGTTAATAGCAAGCTCTGAATAATACGGTTTAGCTAAATCAGCTCTTAATGGGGGAATAGTGCATAGAATATCCTCCACTTCTCTATCCCTATATCCTCTTGCAAGCAATCTATATTTCAAGTTGGATAATTTAGAGATAAAACCTACATCTCATGCATTCAGTCTTGATGCCCTCATGCCTTGTCCCTTGACTATATTTCTGAACACGTGTGGGGGATGCATACTACGTCGGTGCAGAAGAGAATTCCTATGACATGATTTCCTTTAAGTACCTGTGCTTAGTGAGCCATCTAACTTTCTGCTTAACAGAACATCCAAAAATTCAATCTTAGTATCTGAGTGAAGCAGGGAAAACTTCAAGAATGATGTGGTTAAATTCAGATATCGATGAAATTCAATTAACTCATTCACCTCACCTGTCCAAATAAAAAACAGATCGTCCACAAAATGGTGAGAGAAAGGAATATATTGTTGAAAGTTATGTGAGGAGAGCATGTACTTTTCCTCCCAGTTCGCCATAACCATATTGGCATAGCTGTTGCACTGGATGTGCCCATGGCTACGCCATGTCTCTGCTTGTAAAAAACACCATCAAATACAAAAACATTATTCTCAAGGACAGTTCTCATGCAGAGACCTGTCAACTCAAGTTGACGATGATCATATGTACTGTACTTGGATAATTATTCCATAACAAAGTATGTCATCCCATCTTGGTTGGGTATCATGGTAAGAATTGACTGTACAGCCAATGTCACCTAATAATAACCCAAATCTAATGGTTGTGTTTTCATAAAATCAAAAAGATTCCTAAGAAATTGTTTGGAATCTGTCAACACAATCTCATAATTATCTAAGGCTGGTCGCAGATATTTCTCCACAAATATGGAGAACGGTTCCGTACTCCAACAGCAGCCAGCCACACTAGGTCTTAGGAGTGGGTGATATGACTGTCTTTATGTATTTTAGGGAGCCCCTGGATGACAGGAATCAATGGCTCACTTACTAAAACATAATTATATAAATCAAGACTAATCAACTTATTAGTCAAACAATCATTCAAAACATTTCTCAGATCAACATTCAGCCAGTCAGCATCATCCTTATTGATAACCGTGTAGTGTAGGGGGTCATTCAACATCTCCCTCATAGAATTCAAATAGGTCAGCCTATCCATGACAACTATAGATCCATTATTTGCACAATTGTCCTTACATGTTGCAGCACAATCATAAGTATTGGTAGAAGATATGGCACTAAAATTCATAACAGACAGTACAGTTCTTTTATCTGATGTACTCATGGAATGTACTGTACCAATGAGCTCAGCAAATTTAGCCATATGCCTATGGGTTGTGCCGGTGTTTCTACGATTTACATAGGTATTCTTAGTCCATGTAAAAACATGCCCTAACTTAAAGCCGTTTGTATCTCTATCTATTTTCAAGTGCTTCTGCTGTAATAGCTTTCTCTCAAGCAGTAAAGCTGTATCAGCAAGTTTATCAACAGAGGAGTCAACCATAGTAGCTGGAAAATGGTCATGTAGGCTCGACTGTTGTTCATTTATTTTAACCATCAAAAGATCTTCCTCAGGCTTGAAAAAGTCAGTTAGAAGTTTTATATAATTGTAACTCCCCTCCAAATTCAGCTTTTGCCATCGTGCAAGCAGGTGAGGATACTACTTGCCATATGTGGGCATTTTAAAGATCCTCAGACCTCTTGGGATAATCTTCCTCTGTAGACAGACTTCAAAATGATGTTGTTGAGCTTGTAGACTGTTCAAAGGCAAAGCGATTAAGTACATCAGATAAAAGGACTGTACCGTCTGTTATGAATTTTAGTGACATTTCTTCTACCAATAGTTATGATTGTGCTGCAACGTGTAAGGACAATTGTGCAAGTAATACTTCAGTAGTTAATACAGCTACTGATATTAATGGTACTAGTGAGATTGTAGGCATTCTATGTACACAAACTTTAACGTTGGGCAAAGATGAAAGAAGGAAAGTCCATCTCAATGTGAACAGTAAGACTGGAAAAGATATGGTGCCTAATAACAGTGCATTTACATTCCCTTTACTAATTGGGCAAGACCAATGTTTAAACAGGGGTCATTCACAGATCAGGGGAAGGACAAAGCGGAAGTTATCCTTGGAGCATAGCACCAACCAGTCATTAAAGAAAATGTGGAGACTGGTCGAGACTTGATTGTATGGAACCTGTCACAGAGATTGCTGACTTCAGATGAGATTAATGTATTGGGGAGTGGTCTCTCTTTTATCCCCACACAGCAAGGGGACATGACTGAGACAATTTTAGACATTACGTTGTTTATTAGAAATGTATCTCTAAAATTACAATTTGGTGGTGGTGAAGTGAACAATATGAATTTTTATGTTTTTAAGAAACCTAGTTTATTTATGCCTAATGCACATCCCATTTTAGAAGTGTTTGGGAAATTAGTTGAGAATGATTAACACCAGGCCTTTAATAGTAAAAATCATATGTTTGTCAATGACCTCACTTATAGTGAGAAATTGGCATTGGAGACATTGCAGAATGGTACAACTATAGCTATCAGGCCTGGTGATAAGGGTGGCTCTATAGTTGTTATGGATAGGCTGACCTTTTTCAATTCTATGAGGGAGATGTTGAATGACCCCCTACACTACACAGTTATCAATAAGGATGATGTTGACCGGCTGAATGTTGATCTGAGAAATGTTTTGTATGATTGTTTGACAAGTAAGTTGATTAGTCTTGATTTATATAATTATTTTTTAGTAAGGGAGCCATTAATTCCTGTCATCCAGGGACTCCCTAAAATACATAAAGACAGTCATCACCCACCCCTGAGACCTATTGTGGCTGGCTGCAGTTGGAGTACAGAACCCTTCTCCATATCTGTGGAAAAGTATCTGCGACCAGTCTTAGATAATTACGAGATTGTGTTGAGAGATTCCAAACAATTTCTTAAGAATCTTTTTGATTTTATTAAAACACAACCATTAGATCTGGGTTATTATTTGGTGATGATGGATGTACAGTCACTTTTTACCATGATATCCAACCAAGTTGCGATGACATATGTTATGGAATATTTATCCAATTACAGTACATATGATCATCACCAACTTGAGTTGATTGGTCTCTGCATGAGAACTGACCTTGAGAATAACGTTTTTGTATTTGATGGTGTGTTTTACAAGCAGAGAGATGGCATAGCTATGGGCACATCCAGTGCCCATAGCTATGCTAATATGGTTATGGTGAACTGGGAGGAAAAGTACATGCTCTCCTCCCCTAACTTTCAGCAATATACTCCTTTCAATCACCGTTTTGTGGACAATCTGTTTTTTATTTGGACAGGTGAGGTGAATGAGTTAATTGAATGTCATCAATATCTGAATTTGTCCACATCATTCTTGAAGTTTTCCCTGCTTCACTCAGATACTAAGATTGAATTTTTGGATGTTCTGTTAAGCAGACAGTTAGATGGCTCACTTATCATAGGTATTTAAAGGAAATCATGTCATAGGAATTCTCTTCTGCACTGACGTAGTATGCATCCCCCACACATGTTCAGACATATAGTCTAGGGACAAGGCATGAGGGCCTGAAGATTGAATGAATCAGATGTAGGTTTTAACTCTGAGTTATGCAACTTGAAATATAGATTGCTTGCGAGTGGATATAGGGATAGAGAAGTGGAGGATATTCTATGCACTATTCCCCCATTAAGAGCTGATTTAGCTAAACCTTATTATTCAGAGCTTGCTGTTAACTTAGAGGAGGAACATGTTTCATCTGATATTCACACATCAGTCCAACTGTGCTTTACTACTAACACTAGAATGGTAACAGAAATTGTCAAGAAACATTGGAATGTATTAATTACAGATACTGATGTAAAAAGGTAGTAGGTGATGCCCCATGCTTTACATATAAAAATAAGAAAAATTTGAAAAGACTCCTGTGCTACCCGGATAGTCATAGTACTGTTATTAGAGAAGTGGGGAATGTAACTATACCATGTGGTAAATGCAATTATTACAGTTACAGAGATAATACTGGAACTTTTGAACATCCAGATATTGGACATAAGTTCCATTTCAAAGTAGAAGCTACCTGTTTTACCACACATGTGATTTATTTAGCCCACTGCCTGCTGTGCCATGCATTTTATGTTGGCAAAACAGACAGAGCCTTTAAAGATAGGATCAGGGAACATTTGTACAATATACATCGCTCTTCTGTGAACAATGCACTTTCTAAACATGTTATGAATACAAATTCACAGCATGTATTTTGGTTCATGGCTATAGATAGGATACAACCCAGTATCAGGGGTGTGATGTGAGGAATCTGACTGAAGCTGGGGAGGTTCGCTGGATGATTAGTCTAAGAGCGGATCAGGGCAGTGGACTTAATGAGAAGGTGCCACTAAGACTTATTTTAAAAGGACGAAAGCTTAGCACTTAGTTTAAGATTTTAATATATTTCTATAGGTACTTGTGAATACATTCTTATGTCTTTATGTTTTCTTATATTTCATTCACTTCTATGTTAGTAGGTTTTTATATTTATACCTTTTTATATTTTTATATACATTTTTATATTGCTTATTTTTCCTTTAAGGGTTATTCATATTTTTATATGTTATACTGAAGTGATGATTGGTCTTAAGTAGGGATTGGTTCACTGCTGATTAATGTTACTATTTATATGGGTATGATTTATTCCATTTTGTTATATGGTCTGATGAAGCAGTTGTGAAAGTGCTTACCATTTAATAAAGTTTCTTTATGTGCTACTGGGCACTGTTTTATTCTGTTGGTCTTTATCTTTTAACTTTTATTAATATTGGTCCACTTATTTTATATAAAATTAACAATATAAAAATAAATATAAAGTAACTATGTATATAGCGTGTGGATCGAGCATACATATGTCTAACTGTGGGTATAAGCACAATTATGTTCTACAATTAAAAATTCAATTCTTGAGCTTTCATATCATAAACATACACAGTTAACCACTCAACTCTTTAATGTGGCTATATAACTAATGAGCATGTCTTACAACCCAGTCCCAAGTGGCAGTGAGCACTCTGGACAGTAATGGGTGTAAAAATACACTTGTTGCCCAGCCGTCATGGGTTGGTACTAGGCTATCGGCTCTAGGACCTATACAAGCCTAGCCATAGGTTCGTACTAGGCTAACTACCCTTGTGGGCCTTTTCAAGCCTAGCCAATTATCCCATGTGAGAATCAAACCCTGCACTTTGTGTTGATAAGGTAAACACCTTAACCGTTATGCCATCCTCCCACCCCAGGCAATTTCCTGGCTATTTCTTCCCACACTATTTACTTCCCTGGACCCCTGTCTAGCAGGGCGACTCACGTGATCCCCTGGTTGAATTTCCTTTTTCCCATCCTGTCGTCAAGGTTCCTTTTGAAGAGGGCCAAAGAGGCGCTCTACTTGACATGTATGGGCAGTCTATTCCAGAGTCTGGGGAGTCTCTGAGTCAGGTACCTATCCCTCCAGTATGTTTTGTTTATTGTGATGACAAGGTATAGATCCCTGGAGCATGTGGCTCTGAGGGATTGGGATTTCTTTAAGTGTAGCATGTCCAACAGCTCTGGGTTTGACATAGCCTTGTATGTTAAGCAGAGATCGGCTCTGAGTAGATGATATGCAACAGAGTATAGCTGGAGTTTTTTAAGGCAGTCAGAGTATGGCATCTGCTTTAGGCCTGTGATTCTTTTAGTGAGGTATTTCTGTGGCCTTTCCAGTTGTTGCAGATGTCTTGAGAGGTACAAACCAAATGGGGCATTGTATTCTATAATGGGTCTAATGAGGGATGAGTACAGTAGGACAATGACCTCCTTTTTTCTGGATGAAAAGCCCTTAGTGATGAGATGTATCACATAGAAGGATTTTCTGACTGTTGTGGTGATGTGGTTATCTAAAGTGAGACCGCTTCCCTGTGGGAACTCGTGTAAGTTCATGACCACAGTACAGGTAAGCCAGAGTTCTAATGTAGCACAGTATAAATTTTATTGTTATAATGCTGTTCCACTCAATTTTTAAAAATAAATAATAATGTAAGGATAATTATATATAATAATAATCACATATAGCAGTGGATATCATATGAATTTGTATTGTCTGTTTTAAAAAGGTTTGAATCACACATTGTAAAAATTACTTTTATCAGTGTGTAAAGCCACACAAAAATGTATCTAATCATAACATTTATAAGCCCCAATACATGTCTTTGTCAAGTCATAAAATTTATAAGCCCCAATACATGTCTGTCAAGTCATAAAATTTATAAGCCCCAATACATGTCTGAAAAGTTAAGTAATCTAACAGGTATAAAAGCGTACCAGCCATAAATTAATGCCAAATGTCACATTACATTTCTTATTTCATAACCTGCCTTCCTGTTTGGCATTGTTATTGTCCGCTTAACATCATGTAAATGTGGTTGGCATGGTTATGCGGCTTTGCTCACTGAGTGTTAAAAGCGATATCATGAATTGGCGGGAAAATGCTGAAACTGCTGCTGTATGACCTGTGCAAGCATGGTAGGAGCTAGGAAGAAAGGTGCCCAATTTAGGGCTCAAAGATGGGATGTAGAGAACTCCAGAATATTCACTGGACTCTTTGTAAAGCACAACAGCCATTAGGCTTTGCCAGGGGACTATACTGGGTTTCAATATAATTCAGAAGCTTGGAGTAGTCTAGCTAAGGCTGTCTCCAGTGTGACTGGCATTCTACACTCTGGAGAGCAATCCAGGCAACATTTCACTGACCTGAAAAGGTGCAAGCTGGATGTGTGATTGCTAATTCATGGTGTGGTGTACATTTCACATATGGTCAAAGACAATAGGAAATGCAATAAAACAAATACACACATACAGACATAGCCGTACTATCTTCCACCATATAGGTATAGAGATTTTTGTTTAAATGGTATAATAATGACTGATTTTATGTAATGGTGGCCATTAGCCTAGTAATGTCCCATGACCCTATGAACATGTCACATGTCAATGTTGCTGTTATGCATTTGTGCTAGGCTGAGGTGTGGATGTACGGTACCACTTCAAGAGGGTATTATAATCTGAGATGTGAGGTAAGTTATTGATGGCCGCTGCTACCATTTGATTACATGTTCCTTCAATAACAGCTGTAGTAATATGCCTCCAGAGAATTGTTGACATGGGATGATAATGTGTATATTGTTGGCATAGTAAGGTGTGTGTTTTTATAGTGGAGCATATTGACATTCTACTCAGTTCTCATTCAACCATCACAGTGACACTTGCAGTATGGCACATGTGTGCATGTGTATATCTCCCGTCATTAAATGCTCTGTGACATACATCAATATAAAGCCATACTGATTACTTGGGCACATAAGTCTTGTTTCATCTACATGTTGTAATGTAGTATACACAAACATATCTCACGTTTTGATTTGGTTGCAACCTTGTGGAATTCATTGTATGTGCAATTGTGTTGCTGTTTCCAAGGATTATTGAGGTGGTCCCCTGCAGCATTGTGTGACTGTCAGAGTTTGTGTCAGTAACTGTTCTGCATGAGCCACATGCAACTGATTTGTAATGTATCCATATATTGTATCAGACCGCTCACACACAGCTTTCCAACGAAAAACATATAGGCATATGTTGTGTATTTGATGACATTGGTAGAGTTGCATGACTGTGAACGGAACACACTGTGTGGCATGTGATGCATAACCAAGGCTGCATTTGGAGGTGTCATCACAAATCATTTTTTAAATACGTGTGAAATGTTAAGGGGAATACACAACCAAGCAGAGAGCTGTTTGAGGATGCTACCACCCATACTGAACCGAAGAAAATAGACAATCTGCAAGCTGAATGCATCCCCTGTCCCCACTGGCCATCAGCTAAAGTATACATGCAAACACTACTCCGTTTATTTTCTCAGGAGTGCAGCTCATCTGTGTGGTCTCTAAGTCTAAAAACACAGAATCATTGGGCCCTGACAACATCACAAGTTGCCTATACATTAACTTAAAACCTGGCATAGCAGGCACAGTTGGATCCCTTCTTAAACATAGCCTCCAGACAACAGACAACCTGTGTTTTGGCAGAAGGGTGTACAACAGTCATCCATCTGAACAAAGGGGGACCATCACCTGATGCAGGCAATTGTAGACCTATAATTCCAACTTTCCTCATCTGTGAAGCAGACCACATCATGCACCGTATTAAAAAGGGCACACGTAATCTCCTGACTGTGTACCCAACCCATTTTTGATTCGTTAAGGGTACATTATGTCTGTTAAATCTAGTTGACATCTTCAAGAAGGTCACCAAGAGAATGTGTGAGAAAAAGCCTGCCATCCAACATAACTTGGCCTGGCCGAGGCATTTGACACAAATCCACACTCAGGTATTACAGATAAACTGTCTCAAGTGGGCATAAACACCTGTGTCATCAAGTGGGTAGAGAACTGGATCACAGACAGGACACAATAATGTCAAAGTGGTCACATCTACCAAGACTCCAGTGAACAGGTGTGTACCTCAGGGTTCTGTACTAGGCCCTTTTCTTTTCAGTATTTATGTCTCAGAAGTCGAGACAAACTTCGACATCTTTTGTCTAACCATCTTTGTGGATGACTGCAGATTGTTGACAATTATTGAATGCCAGAATGCTGCTGATATACTGCAGAAAGTATTATACACAAATGATTGTTGCCAGAGCCACAGAGACATGCTAGACGAACAAAAAGCATAATTAGTCCTTTTTTGAAAGCAAATGCACAGGCTAATTACAATATAGACAGAACATCCTATGAGCAACCCAAACTGTATGCGACCTGGGTACTCAGGTAGATAGATAGTCAGCAGAACTTACACCAGCATGTGACCACAGTGGCGACAAATCCATTGCATGTAGTACAATGTCTGCGTATGGGTAGGCCATCCGCATCAAAGGGCATTATAGTCCCATTGTTCCCAGCCCTCATCACGCCAATGAGTGAGTACAATGCCCCCTTTGCATGTACCTCACCACTCATCTTCTAGGGATGATTTACTCACGTGTATCACTTTTGCCACAGTGTGCTGCCACACATCTTTTTGGTCATACATAAGTATTCTTTGGGATGCACAGTGAGTTAATCCTAGAGAAATACCTGAAGGTGTCACTAGTGTTTAATGAGTTAAATGTGTTGGCCTAGGTTTGCTGAGTTGGAGTTGGTTAAACAAGCTTCATTTAAACGGGTGAGAAGTAAAGCACTGGCATTTCAAAACAGAGGTCTTTAGAAGTGTGCTTATTGGATATGAAACTGTATTTATGAAAATTATGTATGTTAAGTGGGAAAGCATCTAGTACTATTCATGTTCTAGCAAATGGTAAACCTAATTTTTGGGGTCCACATTTGCTTTTTATGTAATGCATGTTAGAGCAGGAGAAAAAATTAACAGACTGTTGAAAGCATATATAAACAACATCTCTTTATACTTAACATACTGCACATTCTGTTAGCACATTTTTTTTCAGTATTCTTGACTAAAGGTGTTCATTTGTGCTGAAACATTCCTTTCTATTGAAACTGCATGCAAAATGTAAAATGAAGATATGTGTCTGATTTAATAGGGCTATGGAAAGAGAATACTGTATTTATGTCTAACAAACTGCATTTAAGTGAAGCCTAATCTTACAATTCCCCAAGACTCCTAAACAGGGGACTATTTTTGTAGTGACTTTAAAATATGAACTCTAAAATGAAGACAAACGCCTGGCATTACCTTTATGTCTTTAAACTCCCACTTGGTCTGTACTGTTTAGCTGCAATATTATTATTCCCCTCATTTGAACCCATATTAAGTTTCAAGAAGGATTTAGAGTGAAATGCTTCACATCTCCTGTGTAACATGTGTACTTTGACATTATCATAAGCTTATTATAACTCCCATCCAATCTGTGCTGTTATCCTGTAATCTTTAACTTGGACTCCTAAAAGTCTGTATGATAACTTAGTGCCACATCACATGACCCATGTTATATTGTCAGTTGATTTCTCATGATCCTATTAGAAGTCTATTGTAATGAATTTTTATGCCATTAACATATGCGAGAGATGCAATTATATAGCTAAATTGGAGGCTAAGCTCTCGCCAACCAAGACTGGAACAGGCAGTCGTGAGGAGAAGATTAACACTTGCACCACACCTCCAGCCTCACATAGACATACTAAACCAGCACTGGCAAAAAATACACATAAATACACAAAATCATACTCGGAGGCTCTAAATAAAAACCTGCAAAAGCATCACAGACCTCCAAATCAGACACCCAAAAAACCTGCACCTCCCGTCACAAACCAGACAACACATAAAACACAAAATCAGTGTGCCGCACAGTCACAGCCCTTAAGGCGAAATAACATACCTAACACACTAGTAATAGGTGACTCTATAGTCAGGCACACTGACGTCCCACTCACTAGGCTGGACAAGGAGAAGGTTACTGTTAGCTGCCTGTCGGGAGCCAGAATCCGCCACATAACACAAGCACTCAGGTCACTCCAGAACAAGTACAAATATGACTCTGTCATTGTTCATGTTGGTGTGAATGACCTGAGATGTACCTCCCTGGACTACATGAAAAGAGACATGAAAGAGCTCTCTGATCATGTAGCCCAGGCGGGTATGACCCTGATCCTGAGTAGCATCCTGCCCTCGCCAAGAATGACACTGCAGTATAAAGAAAAAATTATCAATTTCAACAATTGGATAAGCTTCTAGTGTCATTCAAAGGGGATCCAGTGTTTGTCAGCCTGGGACGACATGCTCAACAAGCCTCGTTGCTTCGCAAGAGACGGCTTACACCTGTCACCCCTAGGCTTTCGAATGCTGGCCAAGGCTCGTGCTGCCCCCATAGTGCATTTTTTAGACAAGGCTCAAAAGTCAAACCCACCTCCGTAAACAGCACAAATAAAAAAATGAGGGTCATGCTACTCAACGTCAGGAGTTTAAATCTCAAAATGCACATGCTCGAAGCACTCCTCAGTATGGAAAACGTCGACATTTGTACAGTAACTGAAACCTGGTTCAAAGCTCCACAGAGCACCCCAGCACTACCGGGCTACAGCTCATACCACACATTTCGGCCACAGAACATGGACCGAAACACAAAAGGAGGGGGTGTATCTATATTTAACAAGGATACCTACACCTCTAGGTTAGTGGTGCAGCATGCTACCTCCAAGATCATCCATGTGCAACTAACATCAGGGAAATCTGCAATGCAAATTGTGGCCTGCTACAGATCACCCTCCATGACCCAAGACCACCACTCCACCTTTCTGGAGTCACTGGAAAACATGAAGGTTCTACCGAACACCCTGATATTGGGTGATTTCAATTACCCTACCATTAACTGGGAAAACTACTCAAGTACAAACTCCCAGGTCCAGCACTTCCTGGAATTTATCAACTCAAATGCCCTGGATCAGCTGGTAAACTCCCTTACCAGAGGTGAAAACATATTGGACCTGGTCATCACCAACATAGGCGACAAGTGTTCCACACCAGAGGTCAACCCGTCACTGGTTAGATCAGACCATAAACTAATTACTCTGGATATCCACACCACACCACCACCTCCAACCAAGGAAACCACAGTGAAAAACTTTTGTATATCAAACTTCACCTTACATAAGACAGAGGTGGTAAGTTTCACAGCCCCCACGCTAAAGGATAACAGTGTCCAAGATGGAGGAACCTTTACAAATGCACTCTATGAGCACTTACAAGGATGCATGGATCGTACCATCCCTAGCAAAACCAAGACTCACTTCCCTAAGAGAAGGAAAGCAGTTTGGTGGACCCCTGCCATAAACAGGCTATATAATAGAAGGAGGAAACTAGTTCAGAAAAAAAGCAAATCCCAAGAAGGAAAGACATCTCTGATCAGTATCAGTAAGAAACTAAAGTCCCTCATAAAATCCTCCAAGGCTAACTCCGAAAGAAAAATGACCAAGGATTCAAAAGATAACCACAAAGCCTTCTTTAGCTATGTCAAGAATCTAAGTGGCAACTCGCAGATATGTTCTGAGCTAGTGCAAAATAGCACAAAATATACTGAACCCACTGATATTGCCAACATCCTGGCAGATAGATTCAGTGCAAACTTCACCCCCCTCTCACCCCCAAAAGGGCCCACAACAATACCGGAAATGTGTAGTGTCCCAGAAATCACAGACGCACAAGTGAAAACAGCCCTTTCAAAAGCCAAAAGCACAGCGTCAATGGGGCCAGATGGTGTTCCAGGTTGTGTATTGCACGAACTACAGAACGAACTAACCCCCCACCTAAACACACTGTTCAACCTCAACCTCTCCACAGGCTATGTGCCCATAGAATGGCGCACAACAACGGTTATTCTGCTCCACAAAGGAGGGGCCACAACTGCCCCTGGTAACTATCGCCCCATAAGCCTGACTAGCCTGGTCTGCAATGCTATGGAGCGCATCATCATGGAACTCATTAACAAAGACATTGGGAACCTCCAAACACTTGACCCGACCCAGTTTGGCTTTGTTAAGGGCAGATCATGCCTACTAAACCTGGTTGACTTCTTCGAGACAGTCACCAAGGCCATAGATGAGGGGAAGGTAGTTCACACAGCCTACTTTGACCTCACCAAGGCTTTTGACACCATTCCCCACTCGGGAATTATAGAAAAACTCACCAGCCTGAACATAAACCCCTACGTCACGAGATGGGTTGCCAACTGGCTTACAGACATAACTCACACGTTAAGAATAACGGGCTCCAGGTCCAACTCTAAACCAGTCACAAGTGGTGTCCCACAAGGCTCGGTCCTGGGACCCCTACTGTTCGCCATATACTTCTCAGACATTCAGGCAAACACAGGAGGACTATGACTAACCACGTTCGCCGATGACTGCAAACTGGGAGCCATAATTGACTCTCCGGCTGACACGGACATTCTCCAAAAGGGCCTTACTGAGACGGACACCTGGTGTCAAAGTCATGGTCTCAAGCTAAATGCCAAAAAATGCATAGTCATCCTGTTTGGGAAGAACAAAACACCCATGAATTACCACATTGGTGGCAGCCCCCTTAATACAGAAGAGGTAATAAGAGATCTGGGGACCCAGGTAGATAGTAATCTCTCCTTTGACAATCATATTGCCAAAGTAGTTAGGAAATCCTTCTATGTAGCCCATCTAATTACTAAAGGGTTCGCATTCTAGAAATAAAGAGGTTACAGTGCCCCTCTACTCGTCACTCATCACACCCATCATAGAGTACAATGCTCCATTTGGGATGTACCTCACAAGACACTTCCAACAGCTGGAAAGACCACAAAAGTACCTCACCAAGAGGATTACTGGCCTCAAACATATGTTCTTTGCAGCCCAACTGGAAAAACTCC
Organism: Protopterus annectens; assembly: GCF_019279795.1. Classification (NCBI taxonomy): domain Eukaryota; kingdom Metazoa; phylum Chordata; order Ceratodontiformes; family Protopteridae; genus Protopterus; species Protopterus annectens. The sequence goes on from NC_056737.1 coordinate 1,732,238,025, forward strand.
AGCTGTACTCAGTCGCATATCGCTTACTCAGAGGTGATCTCTGCCTGACTTACAAAGCCATGTCCAACTCAAAATTGATGGACATGCTCCACCTAAAGAAATCCAAGTCACTGTGAGCCACTCTAAACCTCGCCACAACAATAAATAGAACATGCTGGAGGGATAGATTCCTGTCACAGAGACTCCCCATGCTTTGGAACAAAATTCCTAACTACATTAGGCAGAGCCCTTCACTAACACTCTTCAAGAGAAACCTTGATGAGTGGATGGGTAACAGAAAATACACCTCTGGGATCACTTCATTGGCTCTTCTTCACAGAGGTTCAGTTAATTAATCAATGGGGCGGCGAAAGCTGACACACTCTGGCTAGGCTTATAAATGTTCTAGGGCAGATAGCCTGGTAACTACGTATGAACCTATGAACTTATGAGTAACTCTTGTAATGTTTTCATACCTGCATATGTAATTTATAGTGCACTGTTTTTATACATCTGTTTGTGGAGCTTTTCTCACTGGGGCTTCGGTGAAAATGTGTTCTGTTGATCCAGTCAGACTATCTTGGTAAACAAATGTCAAATAAAATAAATAAATGCATTTTCAGGTCTAAACAAGATCTGTTTTACTAACTGTATTTTTTCAGGATTTAATAAAATATATGAATTGTTTCTAAAATTACCAAACTGGGATTTACTTCTTTATTTAACTTTATAAATTTATTAATATAGTTTGCAAAGGATAATATAATGATTATTATAACTGATTGTGGTTAGGAGGGTATCCTAATGGTTAAGGTGTTTACCTTACAAACACAAGGTGCAGGGTTTGAGTCTCGCAAGAGATAATTGGTTAGGCTTAAAAATGGCTTGCAAGGGCAGTTAGCCTAGTACTAATCTATGAACCTATATAACAGCTATATGATAATTTGTCTATATCTGGTACATAAACTTGCAATTTTAATTTTGACCATTAGATGTCAGTTGAGTATTATGGTCTGTTAAATAGGCAGCAGGACTTAAACGAGCTATGTAATGTTTGAGTGAGAAAGATTGTGTAGATTATAAGTGATGTATAATGTTTGCAACTAGGAGTGTGTCACTATGGTTTGTGATGTAAAATGCTTGCAACTAAGATAGTGTTGGTGTGCTTTGTTTTCATTTATATAAATGTATGATTACCTATGTAGTAAGTGATGGTTTAATGAAGACGTTTCTTGTTTCGAAAAAGTAGGAATTGAATCATGTATGTAATATTGTTTAGATTATATAATATATAGGAATATATGTGAAGTATAATGTTTATGTTAATATAGTTTGATTACTTTTATAGGAATGTAAATTTGCCTGTGTCACAAGTGATAATTCGATAAAGGTGTTTGAAAAAAATCATTTGATGTCTCTTTTTACCCCTGTAAAACTAGCAGAACATTATTTAATATTTGTAAATGCTCTTCTGCCTCTGTCTGTATCAAGATATTATTTATGCACTGCCGCATTTTATTATCATAATTTAAAGGTCTTAACAATTTGGGCTGAAACAAAACAATAACATAAAAAGTTTATTTGGCAGATGGTAAATATGTAATTTAGTGAAAATACCGTATTTATGTCTAACAAACCACGGTTATGTAAAATCTAATTTTACAATACTGATGTCGGAAGTCATGGGCAATGCATCAGTGCATACTGAACAAATTTAACACTAGACTGAGAATATGTGCTGACACAGTCTTTGGAACATTTCTGGATTGTTTTAAATACCTGTTAATTCAGTGTGGATGATGAATATGCCATGATTTTTTTTCTATTTCTAATGCAGCTATTAAAATGTGAAAACAAATATTTTAATAAGTATGGTATTCCAGAAATGCTACTTTCTGATAACAGATCTAATTCACTGATGTGGAATTTGCAGACTTCATGAAGTGAAATAAAATTTGTTATGAAACTTGTACTCCATTCTATTTTTCAACTAACAACATGAAAGAAATACTTTGAAAGAAGAGATGAAAAAAGAAATAATGGTGGGATTATGGAAACAAAACTGTCATTATTTGGAGACAGTCTGGAGACCACTGAAGCAGAAGTGCAAAAAGGGGGTGGTATAGGGCTATCAAAATTGAAGCAGAGATCACAGGATCGTAGGAAATATGAGGCAGCTGAGTCTCGTGACCATTTACACCTTGCCAGTACACACCCTTAGATTGTACTTCCTTTTTGAGAAGGGTTAAGCCAGTCAAGCCATGGGTGAATGTGTGAATATCTATCCAATTATTGTTCCTATTTGAAGGAAGATAATGCATCATACTATTTAATTTCTAGTGGGAGTTTATTCCAGAGGTGGGGAAGGTGCTGTGTAATGAAACTGTCTTTCTATCATGGTAGAAAGCGGAGTGACTGCTCGTACGACAGGATAGTAAAATCCAGGTGTATTTAATGAAAGATAATAATAAAATTCAACAACAGTTACAAGTTAAGCGCTTTCGACTGTTACCCAGTCTTCTTCAGAACAGTGTCAATAAAGTTAATTGTTACATTTATATGCTGGTAGCAGTTTGTTGATTGATTAATTGGAGAATAAAAAATCTGCCAAAATTTTTAAAGCCACAAGTACAACCTCAACACATGTAACCTATGTCAATGTTGGTACAGCAAATATATGTATTAGTGTAAGTAATACGGTAAATACAGAACTTCATGCAACATTTGTCTTCTAATGAAGCACTTAGTATGGTGATACTACAATATTAGTTACTGAACTATGTTTACATGTAAAATTATTGTAAAAAGTTTAAAACAAGTGATAAAATCTATGAACAATATATTATGTGTATTTCTCTATATGAATGAATGTATGTAATAATCGATATCTGTAATCAATACAAACAATAGAAACAGAATATAATATTCATTTAAATTGAAAGGTAAGTGGTATCAAAAAATTATTCCAAAACTAAAAAAGGTTTGATGCTGATAAAATCATTGAGGCCTGGGATCTGCATCTGTTAAAATCTGCCACTTACTCACTTAAACACAATCTCATTTTCCAGTCCCCACCAAAGGGTGCTGTCTCTACCTGATCTATAATGGAGAATAAGAATTTGTGATCATTTCTTCCGAGATGTGTCTATATAATGCGTTTTTGGAATCCTGTTTACCTATTTTGTAAATATGTTCATAAATTCGTCTGTTTAACTGTCTCTCTGTTTTCCTATGTAATGTGCGTTGCATATGGTACATGTCACCAGGTAGACTACCTGTTTGGACCTACAATTACCCTTCCTGCTGGTAATAGTGGTGTGGCATATGTCATTCAGTTTGATGGTGTTGTTCAAATTGATGTATTGGCATTGTTTACAATTGCCACATCTCACTGTACCTTTACTATTCTCATGAAATGACTTGTTGGTAGCCCCTCTTTCTAAAAGCTTTTTCATGTTGGGTGCTGTCCTATAAACAAATCTGGGTTTGGTCCCCAAGCTCTTCCATACCCATGATCAGTTCGCCAGTGCCTTTCTAAAATATCCTTGATAATGTAAGAATTTGGTGTGTACATAAGTATGCATACTCTACCTAAAGAATCAATATGTCCCCCCCTCCTCTGATCTGGAGTGTATTGACCTAATAGTGGTTTGTAGATGTTACCCCATCCATCTTGTACATATCTGATTGTCTGACCAAACTTTCAGGGTAGCTGCTCAAGAACATTCCCTTAATGATGTGTAGTTCCTTCTCCAAGATGAGTTGGTTGGATGACATTCTTGCTGCACGGATGGTTTGTCCTTTGACCACATTTTTGAATACGTAGGGGATGGTTACTGCTGTAGTGTACGTAATCATTGGAAAATGGGGTTTCTATATACTGAAGTAAACCCTTCGGTGACTTAACACATCCAAAATGAAATTTCATTGCAACTGTATTGGTGGGTAAATTTAAAACTCCACAGTGTCATTTAGGTATAACATGAATTCTAGTAGTCTGTCTTCAGATGACTTCCATAGAATAAAGATGTCATCCAGATATCTCACATACAATTCGATGTCTTGAAAAAATGCACTCTTGAACACATATTCATGTTCCCACCATGACCAAGTTCGCAAATATGGGGGCACAAGATGCCCCCATAGCTACACCCTTGGTCTGCCTAAAGTATTCTCCTTGGAAGGAAATGAAGTTGTAGTCCAAAACAAGTGACATCATGTCACAAATGAGGCTGACTTTTTCCCATGAGAACTCAGAGTAGCGGGTGAGGCTTCTTTCAAAGTACTCCAACCCTTCGGTCTTGGGGATACTGGAAAAAAGGTCAGTGACATCTACTGTTAAAAAAATCATGTCGGAATTCCAATGATCATTGGTGAGTGTACCTAAGAATTTCCAGGAATCTTTGATAATGTGGGGGATGTTATTGTATGCATTCTTACACCATCCATCAATCAATTTCCCAATGTTATATGTTTTGGACCTAGATCCAGACACAATGGGTCTGAAGGGAGGCTGTATAATTGATTTGTGTAACTTGGGAATTCCAACCATCTTGGCTAACACTGGATGATCGACTTTCATGTAGGAATATGTGTCGTTGGATATCCTATTGTCTATGAGATATTCCTCGATGATGAGATCGATCCGCTTATGACCAATGTTGACCTGATTTAATGAGATACTCTCATAATTACCTGAGTGATGTAAGATGTTTTGAATCTCATGGTTGTATAGATCGGTCGGAATATCACTCCTCCTTGTCGGGTTTCATAACCCTGATGTCTCTGTTCTTCATAATGTCCAGTAGCGTTTTCTTTCCATACATGTGAGATTGTCCGTTTGATCTCTTTGATTTCGCTATTGTGTGTCCAATAAATATCATTGCACACTGTTCAAAATTTTGAACATGTGGGTGGGGTGGTATGAAAGTACTTTTTTGTTCAGGTCAGTGCCTGCTATACCTTTGACCACTGTTGTTTCATCCTTGTTTTTGTCAAATGTTAATGCCAAATTCAACTTTCTATAATATTTTTGATCTTTGATGGTATCAAGTATTCCCCATCTTCTCATGAATGAATTTCATTTTTCCCAATAATTTGGCACAGGAGTGATCCATCTCAATGTTGGTATAATTATATACTTTAAAACCTTCACATGTAGTAATCCTAGGTTTTATGGTACTCCCCAATTCATTAATCAAATCATTGAATCAGTCAAATCCATCCCTGAGCAGTGTCATTTCTATCTTTGTGACTGCTCCATCATCAAGACTGAACTTTCAATTGTAAAGTGTCTTCCTGTCTTATGTTCTGTGCCACTGCTTTTGAACCAAGCTGAAAGTATCTTCCCCTGAAAAATTTTCTCCCTTAAAGTTTTTGATTCCTTCATTCTGGGATGATGTAGGTTCTGATCTGTCACTCTATTACTTGGCCAAATGTATGCCCTATTGTTATTGTGTGCCTCAATGTCCGCTGCATTTTTCTATTTTTCTCTCAACTATATTGTGCACATTTTATCAGCGTAATCAAATTGCTTCAAATACAAATCCTTATGACAATTATAATCTTTATGGTGAATGATAAAATGGTTCATGTGCTCTATCTCTTCTGATATTGAACATAATTTTTCATCTTGGTATTTGATGAGTAATTTCATGAACTCAACGATCAAATAACCCATTGAAATCCTTCATAACCCCATTTGTATAACTTATTCCTAAAGGCAATTTGAAACCTGAGGCTTTTGGTAATATTCAACTTCAAACATTTAGACAAGAAGCAACTATCAACTTTGGTATTTTAAAATGTGTTAGTTTTCTACCATAATCAAGTATGTATTCCTTCAATGAAGTGTGGCTACTTTCATTAATACAAGTTTTGTGAAACATAGTGAGCAAAATGGCTTTGTGTTCAACAATACTAATCACCCTAAGGACAATGTATACAATGGTGATACAGTATTCGAACAGTTTTTAGATGACAATAGAGATTATTTTGCAAATGACAAAAACCAATTGAATGGTAAAACTTGTATTAATGAAAGTAGCCACACTTCATTGAAGGAATACATACTTGATTATGGTAGAAAACTAACACATTTTAAAAATACCAAAGTTGATAGTTGCTACTTGTCTAAATGTTTGAAGTTGAATATTGTACCAAAAGGCCTCAGGTTTTTCAAATTGCCTTTAGGAATAAGTTATACAAATGGGGTTATGAAGGATTTCAATGGGTTATTTGATAGATTTGGGTTCGAGTTCATGAAATTACTCATCAAATACCAAGATGAAAAATTATGTTCAATATCAGAAGAGATAGAGCACATGAACCATTTTATCATTCACCATAAAGATTATAATTGTCATAAGGATTTGTATTTGAAGCAATTTGATTACGCTGATAAAAATGTGCACAATATAGTTGAGAGAAAAAATAGAAAAATGCAGCGGGACATTGAGGCACACAATAACAATAGGGCATACATTTGGCCAAGTAATAGAGTGACAGAGGTTCAGAACCTACATCATCCCAGAATGAAGGAATCAAAAAACTCTTTTAAGGGAGAAAATTTTCAGGGGGGAAGATACTTTCCAGCTTGGAAAGTTCAAAAGCAGTGGCACAGAACATAAGACAGGAAGACACTTTTACAATTGAAAGTTCAGTCTTGATGATGGAGCAGTCCCCCACAAAGATAGAAATGGACACTCGTTCAGGGATGGATTTGACTGATTCGAATGTGAATTTGATTAATGAATTGGGGAGTACCATAAAACCTAGGATTACTACATGTGAAGGTTTTAAAGTATATAATTATACCAACATTGAGATGGATCACTCCTGTGCCAAATTATTGGGAAAAGGAATGAAATTCATTCCCATGAGAAGATGGGGAATACTTGATACCATCAAAGAGGTCAAAAAATATTGTAGAAAGTTGAATTTGGCATTAACATTTGACAAAAACAAGGATGAAACAACAGTGGTCAAAGGTATAGCAGGCACCGACCTGAACAAAAAAAGTACTTTCATACCACCCCCCAACCCACATGTTCAAAATTTTGAACAGTCAGTGTGCAATGATATTTATTGGACACACAATAGAACGCGAAATCAAAGAGATCAACCACGTGACAATCTCACATGTATGGAAAGAAAAACGCTACTGGACATTATGAAGAACAGAGACATCAGGGTTATGAAACCCGACAAGGGAGGGGGAGTCGTGATATTCCCGACCGATCTGTACAACCATGAGATTCAAAACATCTTACATCACTCAGGTAATTATGAGAGTATCTCATTAAATCAGGTCAACATTGGTCATAAGCGGATCGATCTCATCATCGAGGAATATCTCATAGACAATAGGATATCCAACGACACATATTCCTACATGAAAGTCAATCATCCAGTGTTAGCCAAGATGGTTGGAATTCCCAAGTTACACAAATCAATTATACAGCCTCCCTTCAGACCCATTGTGTCTGGATCTAGGTCCAAAACATATAACATCGGGAAATTGATTGATGGATGGTGTAAGAATGTATGCAATAACATCCCCCACATTATCAAAGATTCCTGGAAATTCTTAGGTACACTCACCAATGATCATTGGAATTCCGACATGATTTTTTTAACAGTAGATGTCACTGACCTTTTTTCCAGTATCCCCAAGACCGAAGGGTTGGAGTACTTTGAAAGAAGCCTCACCCGCTACTCTGAGTTCTCATGGGAAAAAGTCAGCCTCATTTGTGACATGATGTCACTTGTTTTGGACTACAACTTCATTTCCTTCCAAGGAGAATACTTTAGGCAGACCAGGTAGCTATGGGGCATCTTGTGCCCCCATATTTGCGAACTTGGTCATGGCGGAGTGGGAACATGAATATGTGTTCAAGAGTGCATTTTTTCAAGACATCGAATTGTATGTGAGATATCTGGATGACATCTTTATTCTATGGAAGTCATCTGAAGACAGACTACTAGAATTCATGTTATACCTAAATGACACTGTGGAGTTTTTAAAATTTACCCACCAATACAGTTGCAATGAAATTTCATTTTTGGATGTGTTGGTAAGTCACGACACCGAAGGGTTTACTTCAAGTATATACAGAAAACCCACATTTTCCAATGATTACGTACACTACAGCAGTAACCATCCCCCTTACGTATTCAAAAATGTGGTCAAAGGACAAACCATCCGTGCAGCAAGAATGTCATCCAACCAACTCATTTTGGAGAAGGAACTTAACATCATTAAGGGAATGTTCTTGAGCAGAGCTTACCCTGAAAGTTTGGTCAACGAGACAATCAGATATGTACAAGATGGATGGGGTAACATCTACAAACCACTATTAGGTCAATACACTCCAGATCAGAGGAGGGGGGGACATATTGATTCTTTAGGTAGAGTATGCATACTTATGTACACACCAAATTCTTACATTATCAAGGATATTTTAGAAAGGCACTGGCGAACCCTTACGATCATGGGTATGGAAGAGAGCTTGGGGACCAAACCCAGATTTGTTTATAGGACAGCACCCAACATGAAAAAGCTTTTAGAAAGAGGGGCTACCAACAAGTCATTTCATGAGAATAGTAAAGGTACAGTGAGATGTGGCAATTGTAAACAATGCCAATACATCAATTTGAACAACACCATCAAACTGAATGACATATGCCACACCACTATTACCAGCAGGAAGGGTAATTGTAGGTCCAAACAGGTAGTCTACCTGGCGACATGTACCATATGCAACGCACATTACATAGGAAAAACAGAGAGACAGTTAAACAGACGAATTTATGAACATATTTACAAAATAGGTAAACAGGATTCCAAAAACGCATTATATAGACACATCTCGGAGAAGGGAAATGATCACAAATTCTTATTCTCCATTATAGATCAGGTAGAGACAGCACCCTTTGGTGGGGACTGGAAAATGAGATTGTGTTTAAGTGAGAGTAAGTGGCAGATTTTAACAGATGCTACGAGATCCCCAGGCCTCAATGATTTTATCAGCATCAAACCTTTTTTAGTTTTGGAATAATTTTTTGATACCACTTACCTTTCAATTTAAATGAATATTATATTCTGTTTCTATTGTTTGTATTGATTACAGATATCGATTATTACATACATTCATTCATATAGAGAGAAATACACATAATATATTGTTCATAGATTTTATCACTTGTTTTAAACTTTTTTACAATAATTTTTACATGTAAACATAGTTCAGTAACTAATATTGTAGTATCACCATACTAAGTGCTTCATTAGAAGACAAATGTTGCATGAAGTTCTGTATTTACCGTATTACTTACACTAATACATATATTTGCTGTACCAACATTGACATAGGTTACATGTGTTGAGGTTGTACTTGTGGCTTTAAAAATTTTGGCGGATTTTTTATTCTCCAATTAATCAATCAACAAACTGCTACCAGCATATAAATGTAACAATTAACTTTATTGACACTGTTCTGAAGAAGACTGGGTAACAGTCGAAAGCGCTTAACTTGTAACTGTTGTTGAATTTTATTATTATCTTTCATTAAATACACCTGGATTTTACTGTCCTGTCGTACGAGCAGTCACTCCGCTTTCTACCATCCTATTTGTTCCTGAGTTGCTGTGTTACTACATTTCGAATTTTTGTCTTTCTATCATGTTTTATTTAGTTGCTGATGAAAACTTAGATCTCAGGTCTTGGTATTTATGGGTCTGTTTGATTTATGGGGATACAAGAGATCGGGGACCAGTGGGTCCCTAATGGTATGGGAACTGAGGTATAGTTCTGTCCTCGGTAGTCTATAAGATACTGAATAAAGGAACAATGTTTCCAGTCTTTTCTGACACTAGGGTTTTTGAGCCAGTGACCTTCTTACTTCTGGAACCTCTGGTGTCTTTTTTTTTTTATATGACTAGAGTTCCATCCCAAAGTAGGCACTGTCTTCAATAATTAGCCTGTTTAGTGCTGAATATAAGGGGGAATGACCTGGTAAGATCTGGATGATGTTTCTTTGGCAAGTAGCTGCAGTAAGCAGAAGGACTATCTGACTACTGTTGTTACATGATGAGCAAAGGAGAGGGAATTCTCATCTTCCATTTCCAAGGTCTTTAACAATATTCTCATTTTGGAGTGGGTGTCATCTGTGTTGTATACTGGGGGAAGGTGGTACACTTTTTAGCATTTAATATTAGACCGTTTCTAGTGCACCAGCTATTTGTGTGTGTAAATTCTTGCTAAATGGCTTGGGCATCAGAGGGGCACTTGATAATGACTCACAGTTTACAGTCATTTGCAAACTTGGTTGGCCAGAGATCTTGGTTCATGGTCTTGAGAAAAGTAAATGATGAACAAAAGTGGTCCCAGCACTGAGCCCAGTGATAGATGACTGGTCAACGTCATGCTTTCTGATGAGGCACGTGCTGCTCACACCATGTGGGTTCTTTCTTTCAGCCAATTTGATGTCTATCTTACCACATAGTGATCTAGTTGTAATGCATTAAGCTTACTAACTATGTTAGTGTGGGGAATGGAGTTATATGCCTTGACCAGGTCAGTAGATACTGTGTGCATAGCATAACCACTGTCAAAAGCCAGTGTTAGCCTTTTGATGAAGTTAACCGGATTCATTAGACAAGATCTACATTTGATAAAGCCAAAGTGCTGCATGTCTGGCCTGATGAAATTTTTAACATCATAGTTTTTCAGGTCATTTATATGGCTCTGGCTTTGGCTTTTCAAATAAGACTCATCTGACTGTTGGTCTTATAATTCCCAGGGTCAGTGGTAGAGCCACTCTTGTGGTGTGGCATAACTACTGCTGTGTGCCAAACCTCAGGAACAAAGCCAGTGGCTAAATTCAGGTTAAATAATTTAAAGAGTGGTACTGCCAGGGCTTGTTTAGCACTATTTATTAAAAAAGACAGATCCCATGGAGGAAATACTTTTAGTCTTGGAGAGGGCCTTCAGTACACATTCTTTAGTGGTGGGAGCTTGAGAGATTCAGGGATAAATGAGCTTTAGACAGTTAGCTATGGGTTAAATTTTTAGTGCTGAATTTGTTTGCTAGTGTGTTGGCAGTGTCCACTTGGTCAGATTAGATGGTACCATTATGCAGAGGCATTGCTAGGGTATGGCAAGGTAAGGAGGTACAAAGTATTAGCGGGCATAATCTGTGGATGTCAATCAGTCTTCAGTGCATTACTGGCATTATTAATGCCAGTAATACATTTTCTGTCAGAAGTGAAACATTATGTGTTTGACCAAAAAAAAAAAAAAATTAATCAGCTGTTTGTAGAAAGATTAGTTTTTTTGTGCACCACATATTCAGAAATATTTTTTACCTCAATTCCAGATTGGGGGATGTCACTGGGCACCATGTTGAATAAGATCAGAGCAATGTTGGGTGTTCTGTTTTAGTTTCCTACCATAACTAAAGGATTTGTAATTGTCCTTAGCTTTTAGATGCTAAAGGTTGTGATATAAGGAGAACTTCAGATTGACAGTCTGTGACATAGGAAATACCATGTAAATGTGCACATAACAAAGAAGGGCATAATATGATCGCATTGAATGGCTAAATTAACAGATGAAAGGTAACTTCTCAGTTGGCAGTTGGAGTGGGTAAGTTTCAGGATAAATGGAAGGAAGCACTACTTTATGTAAAGAGTTGTTGGACATTAAAGTAACTTCTCTACAGCATTTTAGAAAAAAAAATAATGGAGACCTTCTGAGAGGTTTAGAGTTTATCAGAAAAAGAGGAAGAGAAGGATGGTGCCTTACTCTGTCTTACAACAGTTGAACAACTCAGAGCTAAGGTTCTTTGTTGACATGCATGTATACTCTTGTGTGTTCATATTTGCATACATTACTGAGTGCTCCTATTTTGATTATATTACTGAGTGTTGCAGTAGAAACATAATGGCTCTTTAGTAGGCATAGGTAATGTGTAATTCATAACTGTTATAGGTTATCGTTTTCGTTATTCCCAGTAAAAAATAACATTTTTATTTATTTATTTTTTTGCTCCAGGTGCTAAATCACAACCAAGTGTTCAGTTTATCAAATCTCTGCTAAAACCTCCTGGTAACAACATCACAAATGTAATTGCCTACATGACAATGCCCCAAATGTATACAGAAGTCGACAGTCTTCTCTCCACAATGGGAATTCTCATCAACAAGTCAGGTAAAAAGTATCTTTTGCAAACTTAACTGGATAGCAGTGAATTACTCATAGGGCCTACACTAAGCGTACATGATCTGTATTCAAGAACATCCCTACCACATTTTTTTGTGCTTTCTGGTTACTCAGATTATACTAAGTGTACATGTAGTCTACATTTTGTGTTAACCTTGATAAATCCCCCTCAGTATTTAAAGCTGGAAGAAAATCAGTAGGAAAACTAAAATTAGGAGGAAGAAAGTGTGAGTTATGCTTGTGTTGTTTGTTCACTCAGAACAGTTTCCACTTAGTGTACACTTAGTGTAGGCTTTATTGAATCACAGAGATAGTCCATTTTTATGATTATATCCTAGTAATCAGACATTCCTTTTGTAGTCCTCAGTTTCTACGTAAACCTTCACTTGATATTATGGTTGTATAATACCTGATACCATCTTGGTTGAAGCATAGAAACTAGACATTTAGTTGCGTATAGCAGCAATAGTATTATTCCCCAACACTGATAGTCATACTGAAATCGGTTAAGGGAACTGGGAGGCAAGATAAATATTGTAAGCTTCCAATCATTCTAGACTTTTTTGAAAGAGAGCTGTATTATCTGTTTCCAGCAGCCTGAATATGGACATTAGTACGTTAACAAGGGTGCGAGAGTAAAATAAATGCCACAGATGCCTATCTTTATAATTAAAAAAAAAAAAAAAAAAAAGACGACTTTGGACACAGACATGTAACGACTTAGTATACACAGTGCACAGTATAGCTGTCGCCCAATAAAGCAAGATACTAATGAAATGTGAAGAAAAAAACTTTTAAAGAAATGCTGCGTTGGTTCACTAACGGAAATCACAAAGACACTGGAACACAGACGTACTGCAAAGCCACATATTTTGCAACTTCATTTCTTCAAAATACCCCCTTTCAGTGAGATTTTCATTTGTAGATAGATAGATAGACAGATAGATAGACAGATAGATAGACAGATAGATAGATAGATAGATAGATAGATAGATAGATAGATAGATACATAGATAGATACATAGATAGATATACAGATAGACAGATATTACTTGTTAGCAAACTGGTTGGGATGGTACATGACTCTATTCATTTCAACTCACTGTTCTACAATACTTTTAGGCTGCAACATTTAATGTGCAATTTCCTTCCTTCCTTCTACTGGTTCTGTGATAGATATATTCTCAGATATCTGTTCAGTTGATGGAGGTTATTTACCTAATTGTATTCCTAGCTACATTTTTCAACCACTAGAGGTTTCTAACATTATTCCTTGGTCTTCTTGAATTCATGTACTCTATGATTGTGTCTATCAGTTTGGCCCCCCACCTCCACCACACCCCACATATAACACACACACACACACACACACACACACACACACACACACACACACACACACACACACACACACACACACACACACACACACACACACACACACACACACACACACACACACACACACACACACACACACACACACACACACAGACACACACACACACACACACACACACACACACACACACACACACACACACACACACACACACACACACACATTTTTGTCTTAGTTATGCAGAGTACCATCTTTAGAAAGTATCCTTTTCTGAAACTTTCCACAACTATTCATAGTGGGAAACATTTTCCTTATGACCTAAACTGGTAACAGCAGCATCTGCATAGATTACCTTTCTAAACCTAGTTTGTACTTCTGTAACAGGATACTGTTTATAATCACCACAAATGCATATCCCCTTTACTGCTTTGTTTAACAATTTTCTTCTTACAAACATACTGTTTTTTTTTCTGTTACAATGTTGCATAATACTCCTTGTATTTCCCTCCCATCAGCTAAGACATTGCACTTAATAACCCATGAACTGCACAGTAAATGAATCAGTTTCAAACATTCTAGAACACAAACTGTCACATTCTAGAGGCATTATATTCCACAATAACATGTTACTATTGGCAGTTCCAAATGTAGCTATGTGTCCCCTCTTTTCACATTTAAAACTATGTTTGGGGATGCTATTTTGTGCTTGTTACCAACATTTGACTTGGGATTTACAACAAATTTAGATTGCTCAAACTTTTATGTTTTCATGGTATAACTTTTCTGTTAGCAGAACAAAACTTTCAGAATCTTTATGGCCGGTTTGAAATAGCCATTTTTTTAAAGTAGTAGGTTAAGACCATGCTGTAATTTCTAATGTCTGTCTGCCTGGGATGATATGTTGGACAAGCCACGCTGCTTCGCAAGGGATGGCTTACACCTGTCACCACTGGGCTTCCGGATATTGGCTAAGGCTCTTGCCACCCCCATACTTCCTTTTTTAGGCAAGGCTCAAAAGACAAACCCACCTCCTTAGAAAACAAAAATGGAAAAAAACTAAGGGTAATGCTGCTCAATGCCAGAAGTCTAAATCTCAAGATGCAGGCACTTGATGCACTCCTCAACATGGAGAACATCGACGTCTGTGCAGTAACTGAAACCTGGTTCAAGGCTCCTGAGAGCACCCCAGCGCTACCAGGCTATACCTCGTATCATGCTTTTCGGCCCCAAAACCCGGGCCGAACCACAAAGGGAGGGGGATTGTCCATATTCATAAAGGACACCCACACCTCCAGGTTAGTAGCAACACATGAAGCATCAGAGACCATACAGGTGCAACTAACGATAGGCAAAACTGCTATACAACTGATAGCATGTTACAGACCACCCTCCCAATCACAAGAACCCCACTCAGCCTTCCTGAAGACATTGGAGGATATGAATGTATCAAAAAATACCATCATACTGGGAGACTTCAACTACCTAAACATAGATTGGGTACATTATTCTAGCCCTAATACCCTAGCCCAAAGGTTCCTGGAATTCATAAATTCAAATGCACTGGAACAACTAGTCACCTCTCCCACTAGGGGAGATAATATACTAGACCTGATCATCACAGACATGGGGACAAAATGCTCCACACTGGAAGTATACCCCTCACTAGTGAGATCTGACCACAAACTAATCACCCTGGATATACATATCCCACCTCCACACCCAGCACAAAAGACCACAGTGAAAAACTTCTCAAAAGCAGACTTCACTCTTCTTAAGACTGAGATGGTATCCTTTAAGCCCACTGTGCCAGTGGATACCACATCCCACAATGCCGAATCCTTCACAAATGCTTTCTATGGACATCTCCAAGAATGCATGGATCATGCAATCCCAAACAAATCCAAGTCCCTCTCCACCAAATGTAAGCATCCTGTCTGGTGGACCTCAGCCATAAACAAATTGTATAACAAAAGAAGGAAGCTACTGCACGTCAGAGCGAAATCCCATGAAGGGAAGACATCTCTGATCAACATTAGCAGAAAACTACGTTCTCTCATGAAAACATCCAAGGCAAACTTTGAGAGAAAAATCGCTAAGGACACTAAAGATAACCACAAAGCCTTCTTCAGCTATGTTAGAAACCTAGTGGGAAACCCTCAGATATGCTCAGAGTTGGTTCACAACAACAAAAAATACACTGAACCCACAGATATTGCTAACATTCTGGCTGACAGGTTCAGTGCAAATTTCTCCCCTCCTTCACTCCCAAAAGAAGAAATACTTATCCCAGCTGAATGTAATCTCCCTGTCATCTCAGATGTCCAAGTGAGAACCGCCCTAAACAAAGCAAAACACAGCATCAATGGGACCTGACGGTATCCCGGGGTGCGTGTTACGTGAACTCCAAGAGGAGCTAAACCCACACATAAAAATGCTATTTAACCTTAGCCTTACTGGGATATGTACCTGAACACTGGCGTACAGCAACAGTGGTCCCACTCCACAAGGGGGGGGTGCCTCTACAGACCCTGGAAACTACCGCCCCATAAGCTTAACTAGCCTGGTCTGCAAAGCTATGGAAAGAATCATTATGGAACTCATAAACAGAGACATAGGGGACCTACAGACACTTGACCCCACCCAGTTCGGCTTTGTAAAGGGCAGATCCTGCCTTTTAAACCTGGTTGACTTTTTCAAACAGTCACTAGAGCCATTGATGAGGGCAAAGCAGTCCATACAGCATACCTGGACTTGGCTAAGGCCTTCGACACAATACCCCACTCAGGCATCATAGATAAGCTAAACAGCTTAAAAGTAAACCCTTATGTCACTAGATGGGTTGCAAACTGGCTAAAGGACAGAACCCATAAAGTTAAAATCGCTGGAGCAATGTCAGACTCAAAGCCAGTCACAAGTGGTGTCCCACAGGGATCTGTCCTGGGACCCCTCTTGTTCGGCATTTATTTCTCAGATGTTAAAGCAAACATGGGAGGGCTGTGGCTGACAAAGTTCACAGATGACTGCAAACTAGGCGCCATAGATGATACACCAGCAGACACATACATCCTACAAAAAGGCCTCACTGAAACGGACAGCTGCTGCCGTAGTCACGGCCTTAAACTAAATGCCAAAAAATGTATAGTCATCCTTTTTGGAAAAAACAAAGTACCCACAAATTATCACATAGAGAGCAACCCACTGAGTAGGGAAAAAGTAATCAGAGACCTAGGGACCCAAGTAGACAGCAACCTCTCATTTGACACCCACGTTGCCAAAGTGGTTAGAAAAACATTCTACCTTGCACACCTCATCATGAAGGGATTCACATCCAGATCCAAGGATGTCATTGTACCCCTATATTCCTCCCTCATCAGACCCATGATTGAGTACAATGCCCCATTTGGTATGTACCTCACCCGGCATTTGCAACAGCTGGAGAGACCACAAAAGTACTTCACCAAAAGGATCAAGGGTCTCCAACATATGTCTTATTCTGCCAGACTAAAGAAACTTCAGCTCTATTCAGTAGCATACCGCCTGCTCAGAGGTGATCTCTGCCTGACGTAAAAGGCCATGTCCAGTCAGGATCTGATGGACATGCTCCACCTCAAAAAAATCCAAATCCATCAGGACCACGAGAGCTAAAGACTTAAACCTTGGCACAAGTATGAATAGGACATGCTGGAGGGATAGATTCATAACCCAGAGGCTTCCCATGCTTTGGAACAGGATCCCAGTTCGTATTAGGCAGAGCCCCTCACTGACTCTCTTCAAGAGAAATCTTGATGAGTGGATGGGAGATCGTAAGTTTACCCTAGGGGTCACATCTGTGTGACTGCTAGACAGGGGCACAGTAAACTAATTCTATTATATAAGGGGACCTTCATTGTGTCACTACTGGACAGAGGCACAGTATTCTAGATTTATTCTGTACATTTTTGTACCATTTCATGGGGTGGCAAAAGTCACATCACTATGGTTAGGCTTACAAATGCCCCAGGGCAGATAGCCTAGTACTATACTATGAAACTATAATATTCTATGTTGATCCTCTGTAACTATTCACAAATTAATAGAATGATGTGCTATGTAATTATGACCTGTCATTTTGTAAAGACAAAATGTCATGCCATGAAACGTTTTAGCTTGTGTCTCTGAGGTAATGCCAGATTTAGCAAGTAAAGTCTTTTTCAATTTATCTTAGTTGTGGTAATCAGTTCTTCTCCCTTTACCATGAAAGCTGTTGGCAGTCCTCCAATTTATTATGCTGACAAGATCTTGGGACAGTCAGCTTAGTCCTATCCCTCCTGGTGGGCACACCACCCGACAGTGGTAAGAAATGCTTTGAAGTCCTCCTCTTCTTGGATTAGTTGTTTTTATAGTGACACCGTCCTTGGGGTAGCCATTGGCATGGCTATGGTGACAATCCCTTTGGCTGCAGTAAGCGCATCATTGTTGTCATCCTGACTTATGGATCCACACTTAAGTGAACAAACAACCACAAAAGATGTCCCAACACACCTCAAAACTCTGTCTCTCTTTCTGTTTGGGAAAATTATACTGATGTTGGGACTAGTAGTTCTCAGTAATTTAACAATAATGACTGGTGTCAAAGGTGGCTGACACAGTCCATCAGTGTGGTAAATTAATGCAGCTGAGACAACCAGTTTTAATAAGAAACAGTTGTGTTTATTATATACAAGTACAGATAAGGCGGGTTCTTCCAAACAAAAATAACATCTTGTGGTTTTATATAAAGTGCACAGCCAATACCTTCAGTCGTAGATTGTTCAAAAACATTCTCTGATAGTAGCTCTCTGTCGATGTCTTCTGTCAGTAATATCTTTCAACCCACTGGTTCCTTGTCACTGGAGTGCAGGTCAACCAAGAGGGACCATTATTTAGACAGTCATCCTGGGCGGTTCAAGGATTTTATGCTTATGCTCTTCTCCTTGTTATGTACCTACCCAAATTGCTGAGGAGAAGTGTATTAGGTTGACTGTGGAAGCCATTGCCTCACTTCCACAAGGAATGTACACTTGAGGTAGCTTTGACCTTCCCACTGAAGCACTTAGGGGGTTTTTTACCCAGCCTCCATCTGGGAAATTGATCAGCCTGTCTTCCCCCAAGTGTATACTTCCCACCGTCCTCTGGGAGTGACTAGCAGGGGAGGTCTCTTCATTCTTCCCTCTTCTTATCTGCCTGACTCTTCAAGTGCTGGTGCTTCTAATTGAGCCCCACTCACTTGGGGTGCATGCCATGGAGCCAAGCAGCCACACTGTATTGGTGAACATGGGAATTTTTCTAAACATGAAATGATTAATTCTGGCTATAAACTGTAAGATTTCTCTTTTTATGTTGTAAATTTCAATAGCAGCATTATAGTTGCTTTCAGGTTTTTGAATTTGTAGTACAGGGTACAGGTTTTACTCGGTTACCCTTTCCACCCACACTGCTATCAGATGTGATTTTAAGACTGAATAGAATGGGCATCTTTGTTACCAACAAAATGTTACTGCTGTGGATTCTTGAAAAATGGATAAAGAATGAATTGAATTAATTTATTATGACTAATTAGTTAAAAAACATACTAATTAGAATGTAACAGATTCCATATATCCACTAACTGTTCTAGGTTAATAAACCTGAAAGTTATCATTGATAATAAAAATGTTTAAAGGCAACAGATGTACAACACATTTTATGTGCACTTTGGCAGTTCATTTCTAATTATGACTTGATTCCTGACCTTGAATGTTGGCAATGATGATTCAGTATAGAAAAGCTACTTAGAGGTTGCTAGGGAGATCAAGGACCTTTTGTCTTTTGTTAATGAAATGGTATTCATCTATAATTTTCTTTTGCTGTAATACAAAACCCTCACTTTGAGGTGATGAGTAGCAAAATCCATCTGCTTAATACCTACAAACCAAATTCAGCAAACCTATCTGCTGTTGTGCAGGGCTTTGTACACCACAGAAGGAAGCACAAAGCCCAGTTTGATTCACAAACTACACTAATGCCATGGTGCATGGTCATGCGATACCCCATATTTGATCCTGCTTCATTATGAATCTGCTACGTATTCTCTGTTACTGAGCCCATCCTCTGATCATGCACCATTCATAAGACTCACTATTGTTGTATGTATGATGTTGGTCCTTCAGCTCTATGTAACCAACTGCCAAAGCTGCCATGGCTGCAGCAGTCCCCTTCCATGCTTGTATGTTGCTCAGCAGACAGAGCTGAGCATCATATTAATGCAGCCATACCATAAACCCTTCAAACATCACTCTTGCACAGTAAAAACATCCCTATTGCTACTACACATTATTTTGTCTTGCTCATACCCATGATGCTGGTTAGACCCCACTACTAGTAGGTTGCAAAGCTCCAAATACCCTCATTACCATAATGTGGTAGTGATGCCAAAACTACCTGGATATAAATGACTGTACAGCACTAAGCTACCTTATACAGAATCACTGAATATTAAGTGATTTTGTGTAATCAGCTTACTGCTGTGCAACGCACCTTAAAAAGTAGCTGGGGTAGCTATTGACAAAGCAAGTTTTGTGTTAATCAGTTGTTTTACACAATATAGCCTAGTGTAGTGCTGTCAGGCTATACAGAACTCCTTTAGTCCAGATCACTGGAGTATATTGGAAATCCATTAGCATACCAGGAGCTCCTGTGTATCATTCAGGAAAAGGAGACAGTGAGTCTGTACCTGGACAGTACTGCAATTCAGTTCGGTGAATTGTGGTAGTATATGACAGCATATCAAAGGTAGTGCACAGAATGCATTTACATTTAAGATTTTTCTATTGTCTTGGAGAAAAGTAATTAGTAGGTTTAACATATAAAGTGTTGTATTGCTTTATGACTTCCTAGCAGCTGCACATCTGAGAGATATGTATTTTTAACACAGAGATGTTAGGTTTTTGTTAAGCCTGGGAACTGAAGTCAGGTGACAAAAAGTGATGTCATCCAGCCTAATCCAGCAGTAAAATGTATTATATTAATTTAAGAACTCTCTCAGAGAGAGACTAGGCATTTAGTATTTTGTCTTTGACCTGGAAACATCCATCATCATCATCATCTGCACTTGCCTTGCTAATAGTAATTAACCAGGGTACAGTAATTTCGTTTAGAGTTAGGAATATAGTAAAGATTAATTTAGATGTTTTCTGTATTTATTTTAGAGTGTCCTGCAGTATTATTTTAAAATATTTCCTGAGATTTTTAACTCTGAATTCACTGTGTTGGGTTACTGAATATTGTCGTGTTCTTTTATTATTTATTATTAAATATATTTAAACCTGTCTTTGTGGCTGATATTTGTGAGACATATTTAAGCTCTTGTACTTGCATATGTATTTGGTGACACTGTACAGGCCACTCTTGATCAAAACTACCATTTTGATAATAGTAACATTACACGGTAGGATTGGACACCCTTTGTAAGGGCCTTATAGTAGCTGATAAAGTGCTGGCTGGTAGCAGTGATAACTACCTTATAGTCTGGGCAGAAGGGGGCATAGCTATTAAACCTGTGCCAGCCTTTCCCAGGTATATGTGTGTGCTTGTATATAAATCAAATCTTAAAGTGTGTGTATGTCAGCTACTTGGGCAGGGTCATGAAGCACTGGTTGGACAGAGAGGGTGCTGGAGGTTTTTGGCTTTGCCACTTGACTGAGATCTCAATCCTATAGCTGTGCTAGTGTGGAGTCTCATTGGAGATCTGGAGAAAGAAGGAGAAACCAGCCCTAGACTGACATGATCTCTGTGTGCTGTTAAGGGAAATTGCACTTTACTGTGTGTGTACTTGTCAACCCATTGTGTACGTCCCTCACTGTTGCAAATGGTAAGGACTTAGACACTTTCATAACTGTGCCAATGCGGGGGCATCACATTTTATATATATATATATATATATATATATATATATATATATATATATTATATACACACACACACACACACACACACACACACACACATACTGTGGAAGGGGGTCTGTGGAGGTTCTCACTGATGATGTTACCTATTTAGAAACCAATTCTGAGTTTCTGAAATTTATGATGAAACATCCTACAACAAATGTTGAATTTTTGGATGTCCTATTAGAATTAGATCTTATGAATGAGATAAACACTAGTGTGTATCACAAGAGCTGCAGGAGAAATAATTTATTATCTCAAGACAGTATGC
Organism: Protopterus annectens; assembly: GCF_019279795.1. NCBI lineage: Eukaryota > Metazoa > Chordata > Ceratodontiformes > Protopteridae > Protopterus > Protopterus annectens. The sequence continues at coordinate 1,732,259,783 of NC_056737.1, forward strand.
GCCCATGACATATTTATAACAACATCATGAAGGGACAAATGCTGAGGAATTCCAGGCTGAATACTAGGGAGGAAGATTCTGAAAGAGCAAATGAAATATTGGGACAATTTCTCGACAGAGACTATAGTATGAAGAAGCACACAGGTGGATTATATCTTATGTAGAAGGGCCAGTCTGAAGGAGATTAGAGACTGTAAAGTGGTGGCAGGGGAAAGTGTAGTTAGGTAGCATGGGATGGTGGTTTGTAGGATGACACTGGTGATCAAGAAGAGGAGAAGGAGTGTGAGGTCAGCACCAAGGATCAAATGGTGGAAACTGAAAAAGGGTAATAGTGAGGTGGAGTTCAGGGAAGAGTTAAGCCAGGTACTGGGTGGCAGTGAAGAGTTACCAAATAGCTGGGTAACTACAGCAGTGCTAGTAAGGGAGATGGCTGGAAAGGTGCTCGGTGTGATATCTGGAAAGAGGAAGGAGGACAAGGAGACCTGGTGGTGGAATGAGGAAGTACAGGAGAGTATACAGAGAAAGAGGTTGGCGAAGAAGAAGTGGGATTGTCAGAGAGATGAAAAAAGTAGACAGGAGTATAAGGAGATGAGGTACATGGCAAAGAGAGAGGTGGGGAAGGCTAAGGATAAGGCGTATGAAGAGTTGTATGAAAGGTTGGACACTAAGTAGGGAGAAAAGGACCTGTACCGATTGACTAGACAGAGGGACCGAGCTAGTAAAGATGTGCAGCAGGTAAGGGTGATAAAGGATAATGAGGGAAACGTACTCATAAGCGAGGAGAGTGTGTTGAGCAGATGGAAAGAGTACTTTGAGGGGCTGATGAATGAAGAGAATGAGAGGGAGAGAAGGTTGGATGATGTGCGGATAGTGAATCATGAAGTGCAGTGGATTAGCAAGGAGGAAGTAAGGATTGCTATGAAGAGGATGAAGAATGGAAAGGCTGTTGGTCCAGATGATATACCTGTGGAAGCATGGAGGTGTTTAGGTGAAATGGCAGTGGAATGTTTAACTAGATTGTTTAATGAAGTCTTGGAAAGTGAGAGGATGCCTGAAGAATGGAGAAAAAATGTTTTGGTACCGATTTTTAAGAGTAAGGGTGATATGCAGAACTGTAGTAACTACAGAGGGATTAAATTGATCAGTCACAGCATGAAGTTATGGGAAAGAGTAGTGGAAGCTAGGTTAAGAAGGAAGATGATGATTAGTGATCAGCAGTATGGTTTCATGCCAGGAAGGAGCACTACAGATGCAATGTTTGCTCTGAGACTGTTAATGGAGAAGTACAGAGAAAGTCAGAAGGAGTTGCATTGTGTCTTTGTGGACTAGAGAAAGCATATGACAGGGTGCTTAGAGAGGAGTTGTGGTATTGTATGTGGAAGTCGGGAGTGTCGGAGAAGTATGTAAGAGTGGTACAGGATATGTATGAGGGTAGTGTGACAGCGGTGAGGTCTGCGGTGGGAGTGACAGATACATTTAAGGTGGAGGTGGGATTACATCAAGGATCAGCTCTGAGCCCTTTCTTATTTGCAATGGTGATGGACAGGTTGACAGATGAGATCAGACAGGAGTCCCTGTGGACTATGATGTTTGCAGATGACATTGTGATCTGTAGTGAGAGTAGGGAACAGGTGGAGGAGACCCTGGAGAGGTGGAGATATGCTCTAGAGAGAAGAGGAATGAAGGTCAGCAGGACTAAGACAGAGTATATGTGTGTGAATGAAAGGGAGGCTAGAGGAATGGTGAGGATGCAGGGAGTAGAGATGGCGAAGGTGAATGAGTTTAAATACTTGGGATCAACAGTTCAGAGTAATGGTGAGTGTGGAAGAGAGGTGAAGCAGAGAGTACAGGCAAGATGGAGTGGGTGGAGAAGAGTGTCAGGAGTGATTTGTGACAGACGAGTACCAGTAAGAGTGAATGGGAAGGTCTACAAGAGGGTAGTGAGACCAACTATGTTATATGGGCTGGAGACAGTGGCATTGACAAAAAGGCAGGAGTCAGAGCTGGACGTGGCAGAGTTAAAGATGTTAAGATTTGCACTGGGTGTGATGTGGGTGGACAGGATTAGGAATAAGTACATTAGAGGGTCAGCGCAGGTTGGAAGGTTTAGAGACAAAGTCAGAGGGGCAAGATTACGTTGGTTTGGACATGTGCTCAGGAGGGATGCAGAGTATATTGGGAAAAAGATGCTAAAGATGAAGCTGCCAGGTAACCGGAAAAGATGAAGGCCTAAGATAAGGTTTATGGATGTGGTGAGAGAGGACATGCAGGTGGTTGGTGTGACAGAGCAGGATGCAGAGGAGAGGAAGAAATGGAAACAGATGATCCGCTGTGGCGACCCCTAACGGGAGCAGCCAAAAGAAGAAGAAGGCTGTAGTATGAAGCATATACATTAGCATTTAAATGATGCTGGAAAGTTGAGGGGAACTTGTACAAGACCATTTTTATCACAAACTTCTGACAATGTCTGTACTTGTAATAACTTATGTAACTCTGACCAGCCACAAGTTAGATTGACTATACCTTAATCAAGTGATACAAGCTATGTCTGTGATATTATATGTAATAATTGAAAGATTTTATTGAGTGATGAGAATGTTAAACAAATTGTAGGTGATGCACCAACATTTTCTTTTAGAAATAACAAGAATTTAAACATTTTATTATGTGGAAGGTAAAACTCAATTGGATAGAATCGGGACTTATCATTGTAGATGTTTTACTATGTGCATGTTCATCAGTAGAACTCAAAGTTTTATACATCCTATAACTGCCAGGACCTATAAACCTAAGTTGTACGCTGACTGTAAGACTAGAAATGTAGTGTATCTAGCTTGCTGCCAACAGTGTTCCAGTTTTTACATTCGTAAAACTTAACAGGCAGCTGAAAGAATGGATATCCAAACTCATAAGCGATATTAAGTTAAAGGATGAAAGGAGTCCACTTATAAAACATATTTTGTTAAATAATGGTCATACTTTTGCTTTTTTTAGTTTTACAGGTTATATCAACTAACCCAAAAGGGGGTGATATAATGATAGAAATGAAGTTCTCTGAGATGAATTGGATTGGTAACATAAGGGTGGACGCACCTCCTGGACTGAATATGTGTCTTCCACTTAAGTCCATCCTCAGAAGACGTCAGATCATTCACTGATTTTGATTGCTCAGAACTTGTTTATAATTGCTATGGATGTTAGTGTAATTAAGATCTGATGAAGGGTAATGGTTTTACCTGAAAGTGATTATCTGTCCGGTATTTATATGAAGTTTTATTTGTTTTTATACTATATGGGATTTTAGTAAAGTACTCAATTCCAATTTATATTTGGAGCCTTGGTGGTCATTGTGCTCTGTTCCTTCTGCATTTGGTATATGTTCCAGCACTGACCTTTTGTGGATGCTGTCTTGGTTATTTTATTCACACACACACACACACACACATATATATATATATATATATATATATATATATATATATATATATATATAGGTCTACTTTACATGGTCGACTCTTCAGAAAGTCGACTTTCATATGGCCGAGACCATATGATCAACTTTCGAAAAGCCGACCATGTAAAATAAACACATACACACCAAACACTTACCTTTCAACCGTTAGCAGGGGGGCAAGCCTCCCTGCACCCCCCGTGAGGATCCCCCTCCACGTAACTTAAATATACCAACTCCAAGATCGCATTACAGTGCAGAAGAGGAAATGTTCCCAGTCCGCACTGTATGGAGATAGCGGCTCCCCATGGCCAGCTTTTCAAAAGTTGTTCATATGGTCTCAGCCATATGAAAGTCGACTTTCTGAAAAGTTGACCATGTGAAGGGGATCCGTATATATATATATATATATATATATATATATATATATATATATATATATATGCAACAAACCAACTGTAACCAAACACTCACATAGCAGAACTCTAACAACAAATATTTATTTCATCAAAACTGACTTCATTAGAAACCCCAATTATATACATTTAGAAGAAAAATCACATGACGTTATCTGAATAAAATACATTGAGCATGAATAAAAATGAATATTAAATATTCAGATACTTCAAATAACATTTAATATTGATAGTCTCATTGAGACCCTGAGGTTTATCTGCTGCTAGCAATAATTTGCCATTTATGTTCTTTGACCTCCAACAAATTATTCCAGTTTTCTCCCCTCAAATCAATGATCACATGATTGACAATGAAAAAATATATTTTTTAATTAATACATTCCACAATATGTTTAGTCAGGCATTTGAAAAATCTTTATTGATTATAGCACAGACATGCTGATGAACCCTGGTTGCCAAAGATTTGATAATTTTTGCTTACACAGAGTGCACAACAAGATAGATGCTTCACCACATGTACCTTTCCATGATGTTTAAAGGTATAATGTAATTTTGTCCCGTACGGTCTATTAATGTGTTCTAAACATAATACAGAACCACTGTTAATAAAATTGCATGATTTCTAGTCCCCACCTAGATAATGTGTCTTTTGGTTTATTAGTTGTAAGCAGGCTAAAAAGGATATCATTCGTGAAAAAAAATTGTTTTAAATTTTTAAATTTCTTATTAGTGAACAAAGGTCTATCTTCAGTGCTTTTCATCAAGTCGTCATTCCTTTGAATAATTTCCCAGTCATCAATAACATTTTCCTTATAATAATGTTATCTATAGTCCTTCAAACCCCTGTAGGTAACTATACCAACTCCGGGATCGCACTACAGTGGAGGAAATAGCAAAGTCCCAAACTAGGCCCAGTGATTTTTTTTCCCTGGGAAAATAAATCGCTGTTCGGTGTGTTTGAGATTTGGGTATTTCAACTATTGGGTCGCTTAAACAACGTTCATTATTTTAAGCGTTTGCTGAAATAATATAGACCCTATATATATATATATATATATATATATATATATATATATATACACACACACACACACACATATATATATATATATATATATATATATATATATATATATATATATATATATGTACAGTACGTATACTTTCATTATTGTATCTGCAATTCTTAAGAACTTTTTTGGGTGACTCAAGGAACAGTGACCAAAAACACAGAATCACAAACAGAATCACAAACAAACAAGAACTCAAAAACATGGTTTCTGCAGGGGGTTGGATCAATGACTTGTGGTTTGACATGTTTTGGTCAACATTCTGTGAGTCAGACACAAAGTCTGCAACTATACACAAACACATACACATATCTATCTATAAACACACACACACATGTATATAGTAATATATATATGTGTGTGTGTGTGTGTGTGTGTGTGTGTGTGTGTGTGTGTGTGTATGCCTACTAAAAGTGGTCTCAGATAGATTTTATTTCTGTGCTTCTTGCATCATCAGACATTTGTAATCATCTTTAGCTCATAAAAAATATGCTGTTATCCTTGATAAATCATCAGTCCTACCAAAAATCCATCAAACATACCATATTAGTGTTACTGTAAAGCAAGATCACATACACACACACAAACACACACACACACACACACACACACACACACATGCGCACACAAACATGTGCACACAATCCTAAAACATAGTAATTTACTCAAAACAATCTTGAAGCACATAGTTAAACTTAATTAAATACAAGACTGTACAAATGAATGAAGGAATGAATAATTAAATAATAAAGAAACAAATGAACTATGGCCTGCATCTCCAGTTCACTTCAGTGCAAAAAAGTAATGCCATGCATTGCATGTACAAAATGCATACAATCCCCTTAAAACAGTACTCCCTAATTAAATCTACCCTTAGAAATGAAATTTATGATTAAAAAAATCTGAAAGAATAAAACAATTAAAAACACTGACCACAACAAATCTATAAACAAGGTATTACCAGCAAAGTAAAAAAGTAAAAGTAATGTCTTTCGGCTTTTCCCAGTTAGGGGTCGCCACAGCGGAACTCCGGTCCGCTCATGATTGGCAGTGTATTTTTTATGGTGCTGAGTTGCCAGCCTGACGCCCAACCTTCAAAGAAGGCACACCCATTCACGCACGCACCTACCTGCATGTGTTTAAACATCACTCGACCGCAATGAATGGGAGAGCCTTTTGCTCTGAGGTGACAACGCTAACCACTGCACCACCGTGGCCTTTCTGTTACCAGCAAAGTATATCCAATTTTATGTAACCTAAGATGCACCTAACTAAAAAACATAGCTAGACTTAAACCAACAACTCCTAATACAAACCTTGCTATGTTACTAATAAAAATTAAAAAAATAAATAAATAACTGAAACAAAAAAGTACCTGAGGACTACAGTACAAAAAGCATACACAAGATACTCTTATCTGTAAAACCTGTGGAAATCAGCCAAAGTTCTTTTCAAATCACAGCTTATATAATTACTACAGCCCACTCAAAGCACAGAAAAAGTAGATTAGTGGAATATAAAGTGGTCTAGTTTGTGTAATAAATTAAAATCTTGCACTTCAAGACAAAGTTCCACAACATTGCACTACAAGATATTTCATTTATAATGTAGAAGACCTTCACATATTTCAAACGCATGTGTGCATGTGGAAACATCCATGTAATTCTGCTTGTGCATGTGCAGGAACACAGCTATCTCAATGTTCTAAAGCCAATCTCCGTTCAATCCAATATGATATTCATAGGGGATCTCAACTACCCCTATATAGATTAGGAATCCTACACCACTTCTAATGCACAAGCCCAGTGATTCCTAAACTTTGTTAATACCAAAATACTGGAACAGTTGGTCTATTCTCCTACCAGGGGTACAAAAATCCTTGACCTTGTACTCATGAACATCGGGTAGAGATGTTCTTCACAAAGTGCAATGTTTTCTCTCATCAGATCTGACCCTAAGGCAGTATTGCTTGAAGTAAAAATTAAATCTTGGAATCCAGTGAAACAAAAAACCTTTAGGAACTATTCCAAGGCTAACCTCTCTCTCTACTGAGCGACACCTTGGCTAAACTCCAAGCACCCACAAACCCAATAAATTCCATAGCATGTGCTGACCTATTTACTAAATCTCCATACAGCCATATTGATAGCTGTGTAGAGCAAGCTGTGCCGACTCGTACTAAGAATAAGACAAATTCAAAAGACATGCCACCCTGGTGGAATTACAATGTCAATCGGTTATACAATGAAAGAAAATCTTGGCCATGCATAGGAGGAACAAAGCCTGCATACTAAAAGCCCCCTGACCAATCTAAACAGGCAGCTAACAAGGGTAATTAATACTTCAAAGGCTAAAAAAAGTTGAAGAAAAAATAACTTCTCAGGCAAAGGACAGCCACAAAAAAAAAAGATAATGCAAGTAGTACACTCACTGATTTTTATCTGATGCTGTTTACCTTTACACTAGAGCTGCCATTTTCAGATGCCAAAAGTGGGACATTTTTATGGAAATGTGATATTTTGCAGGACATACTGCACCCACAACCAATGCAAAGGTCTGGGCTTCACCTTGTTTGCAGAATTAAAGCTCACTTGTTGAATTTGAGTTGTCGCTTTTGTTTCACACCATATTAAGATGTTACAGATGCATAGTAATTATTTTATGCAAATATTATATGAAACTTGGAAAATATTTCTAAAATTACAAGAAATGAAAACTTTAGCTGTAAAATTAGACTGTACATGACTGTCAATGTGTATTAAAAATAAATAAAACAAACTGTAATTTCTTCTTTTTTTTTACTCAAAATTTTTTTATTTAATTTTTCAATAACAATAGAGAAAAAAATGTTTCCATTCAAATAACAGATTATGATAAACAATGTACAAATTTTACAAAAGCCTCAAGAAGAAAAGAAAATGGAATAGCAGGTAATATAAACATATATAGAAGGTTATACAATATTCAACAATTCTTGCTTCCAATATAATTAATTAGATGAAGACATATCTGGATTCAATGTCTTAATAAGAGATAGTATTTTTTAGTCCATTTTCTGGGATAAATTCTTAATTCTTTAGCTTTTATTTCCATTGACGCTACTTCATCCAGTAGGATCATGAAGTTTTGGATGGTTGGAATGGAGGGGGAATTCCATCTTCTCGTAATGCATTTTTTGGCTACTGCTAGGATTGTCCAAAGAAGATATTTACTTTTCTTATTCATTGTAATAGATTCATTTACATTAAAAAAAAAATAAAGGTTTTGATAATATAAAGGAATCAGTAAAGATAGCTTGAAGGAAATTATCAATATATCCCCAAAATTTCTATAAATCTATTGAAAGCCTATGACACTGAACAACCAGACACAGAGTATGGAGTAACATTTAATATGTTGCTATATATTTTATCATAAGACAGTCGTGGCATAGTCCACAGTTTTCTAAACTAGAAAGATTGAATATGTGATTTCATGGCTTTAATTCTACTGCATATATAATTGAGGCATGAGTTCTGAATGCTGATGTGTGGTTATTGATGTTGGTCTTTTATTCATTTGGTCACACAGGCAGGAGAGTTTCTGTTGGAAATGTATTATGCCTCAGGCTTAAAAGTTACCAGAAAATTTCCAGAGGTTTTCTGGATAAGATGTTTTAAGTTTGTTAAACCAAGGCACCAACTTGCTCTTGGTCACTCTTTAAAAGGGGCACTTTTGTCCAGTGGGCTTTCCTTGTTAATAAATAAATAAAATTAAAAAATAAAAACAAACTTCCCATGTTAACAGCTTGCTTTGAGAACACTTTAAGTGCATCAACTCAATACTTCCCCACTCCAACCCCAGAAAATTGCCTCATACATTTGTTAGAAGATACAAACTGAAGTATGTAAGGTATGAGATGGCAATCTATCCCATTCTCTGAGCATAAAAAAATGATACCCCATATCCCCTTGGATTCACAGGATACTCCGTTATCAAACTCGTACATATTCACAGGGAAAGCATCCCTATCGTGAAAAAAATTAACTACAAATGTACTGTTCAAATGAAACCTGTTGTAAATTATACCCTAAGTTTAATTTGTGGATCGAGGATCTTTAGCTGGTGTCCAAAACAAATGCATTTTGACTATACAAAGTCAGGTGATAAGTGATGGCGGTCAGCTTTTTTGGAAAAAGATGTTACAGACTCACAATGCTCTTAAGTGCTTGTCAACAAAAAGAATGATATTAACTTTACTGATAACCTTGTCTTCAGAATTATGAGACTTGGCAGAAGCCCCGCCATATATGAGATCAGAGGGCAATATCTGTCTCCAGCTATTCACAGTTTGAATTGGAATTTAAATTAAGAGCCTTTGGCAGATTTCCGTAAGAAAGTTGATGAACAGTCCTCAGTAAATCACAAAGCTACCTACAGAGTGTTACATTTTGAAGAGCTACTACGCCTAAAAACTGAAAAAAGAAATATTTATTTTCAGCACATAATATTCTTTTTTTTCTACATTAATATTTCCCTGTATATTTTTAAGTAGTTATTATTTTCTCACTTATTACACCTTAAAATTGCCTAATGGGTGTTGCCATGTGAGAACAATCATAAAAAATATGAGACCAATCAGCCTTGCATTTTAAAGAACATCTCCAGCATGTTTCCTGCTTAGAGAGATTAAATTTAGCAATTTTACTTGGGGTATAAAAAGCTCTATGCAGAAACTTCCAGGAGAAAATCTTCCAAATTTGTAAGTTAGAAGTTAATTTAACAGAGTGTAAAAGATTAGTTTTATTCTCAAGAGGTTAGGGACAGTGCACAACCTCTAGTAATAAAATCCCAAAATTTCTGATTAGGAATAGTTTTAGAGTTTATTTTATAAAGTTTTGAGATTAAAATTTTCCAATTAAATTTACTATGCAGAATTTTATGCATAAGAATTATAAATTTGGACGAGGAATTAAAGGAAGAGTTCTCTATTGCTCTGCATAGATCTTGAGTGAATGAAAGTAAGCTATTGAGAGCCAGCCAGTCTGATTTTGATAAATCAAACATTTTAATCACATTTTGTGCATCTAGGACAACTAAGGTCCTTGTACAATGATACCAGCATTTAAATTTTTTCACTTCCCAAACACTAGAGTATCTGTACTAATATTATTAAAAAACATTTTTTTTGTAATTTTAAAGGGAAATAAAAGCTGGATCCATAGTTTAATATCAATATTGTTGTTAACAAAACTTTTAAAAGTATTGTATATATGATTTAAATAATTTAGATTAGTGAGTTTAGTAGTATTATATTGTATATTAACACAAAGTACATACCAAAGTTTGTTACTTAGTTCGCTTAGTTGTAAAGTTTTTAATTTATTTTCATTTAGGATAATAGTTGCATGTAATGACTTCCAAGCTGATGATTACTTTGGATCCATCCAATTTAATATTGTTTTGAGATTAGAGGCTTTAATATAAGATTCTAAATCTGGAAAATGTATTCCTGCAAACTCCCAAGGTCTAATATGATTTGATAAAGCTATTCTATTTTTTTTTTTGGATACCACAAACATTTTAAGAGAATTTTAGTTATTTCTTTTAAAACTCTTTTACTGGGTGATATAGGAATAGATAAAATGGGTCTATATTAGAACATCAAAGTTTCACAACTTTGAATGTCCTAATATCGACCCCTATTCAGGGAACGCTGAAAATAGTGAAGCTGCAGAACACCAAATTTCTTCCTAGGGAAAAAATTCGGTTGGCTGTTCCTGTGGCTTCGCTATTTTCAGCACTGTGGTGGAAAGTTACAGGTTGGGATCAGGTAAGTGTGCGATTGTGAGGACTTTAGGGTTAGGGCACGGGGTAAGTGAGTTAGGGTTAGGGCGTGGGTCAGGTAAGTGTGCGTTTGTGTGGACATGAGGGTTAGGGTGGGGTAGGTGAATTAGGGTTAGGGCGCGGATGAGGTGAGTGTGCGATAGTGATGGACCTTTGGGTTATGGTTTGGGTTAAGGTAAGTGGATAGCTAGTGGTGTATGTACAGTTTAGTGGAGGGTTAGATGTAAGATTTTAAGTGTATGTGTGTGGATTGCTATTTGTTTGGTGTGCTTTTGTTGTGTGTATGTGTGTCAGAACAGCAAATTTTTTCCCTGGGAAAAATTTTGCTGTTCTGCATGTTCGATATTGTCAGCATTCACTGAATAGGGGTCAATATTAGAACATTCAATGTTTTAAAAAGTCGATGTTCTAATATAGACCCCATAAAGCAATGTAATTTATTTTTGGTAGCAAAATCATTTTAATTAATTGTAACCTATCTTCAAAATTTAAATACAATTGATTCCACTTTTCTGTAAGAGTTTTTAATATGTTTACAATGTTATTATAGTTTGTTTTTAAAGTTAGTTCAATATTTTCACATAGCTCAATCCCTAGATGTTTCAAAGAAGAGACCTGCTTCCCAATTATTTCATTTGTAGTTGATTTAGTGTTGTCATTGAAAATTTTTTTATTTAAAAGCATGTGGTTAGATTTCCATGGTGGTGCAGCGGTAGCGTTGTTGTCTCACAGCAAGAGGTTCTCCCGTTCGATTCTCGGTTGGAGTGCGGGGAGCGCCTTCTGTGTGGAGTCTGCATGTCCTCCCCGTGGTTGGGTGGACGTTCGAAAGACATGCGTAAATGGGCATTCCTCCGTTGAAGGTTGAATGTAGAGCTGGCACCTCAGCATTCGTGAAAATCTACTGCCATTCATTAGCGGACCGGAGTTCCGCTGTGGCGGCCCCTAACCAGGAAAAGCCGAAAGACAACAACAACATGTGGTTAGATTTAGAACTGATAATTTTTAAACCAGAACTACAGTAAACATTTTTAACTAATAAATCTAATTCTTGTAGGGATTCTTCTGAGTTTATTAAAGTAAGTAAAATATTGTCTGCAAATAGCATTATCTTGAAGTTAAATTGATTATTTATATTAAAGCCTTTAATTTTGGGATTAGAATGGATTGCCAAAGAAAAGGGTTCTATTGCTAAAGCGAATAAGATTGGAGACATTGGACATCCTTGTTTGGTTCCTTTAGTAATTTCAATAGATTCCGACATAAATGGCCCTAATTTTACATAGACCAAATTGTTATTATAAATATTTTTTATAAAAGTAATGAACTGAATAGGGACTTTGTATGATTCAAGAATTTCAAAGAGATATTTCCAATGTAATGAATCAAAGGCCTTTGCAATATCAAGGGTGATTATAAGAGCTTCTTGATTATCTCTGTTTAAGATATCTATGGTGGTTAGAATTCTTTGAATATTGTCTTGGGTATGTCTATTATAAATAAATCCCGTTTGATCTTCAGTGATGAGATGAGTTAATGATTTCTTAAATCTGTTAACTAAAATAGACATTAGTATTTTATAGTCATTATTAATCAGAGAAATTGGTCTATATGAGTTGCACAAATGAGAATCTTTATTTTCTTTAAGTATAGAAGTAAATAATGAATATCTCCATGAAGGTGGAATTGTACCTTGTAAGTATGATTCATTCAGAGCTTTATGTAAGACTGATATAGCAGAGGATGGTAGTAGTTTATATATTTCATTAATAATACCATCTATGCCTGGTGATTTGTTATTTTTGATTTCTTTAATTTTTTTCAATAATTTCCTTTAAAGAGATTTGTTTCTGAATCTCATTAATTAAACTCTCTGGTAAGTGTTTTAATTTAGGAAAGTCCATACCATGGTCTGAAATTCCATGTTGAGAATCTTTGTTTTTGTACTGTTGTGAGAAGTGATGTTTAAAGCATCTAAAATATCACTTATATCAGAAACTTTTTTTATTATTCCTCCCTCATGAACCACGCTTACAATATTATTTTCAATGGAATGTCTTTTCACTCTCAATGCTAGATTACGCATATATTTTGGAGAAACAGAGAAAGAATCTAGTTTTAATTTTTCTAAGGCCAAATTGGTTTTGTAAGTTAGAATGTCATTATATTTTTATTTAAATATTCAATTTCCTTTTTCTTATTTGACAAGATTCTTGCATTATTGTTGCTAATGAATACAATTTGTTTTTGTATGATAGATAATTCAGACTCCCATTCCTTCATTTTATTGGGTGGCCTAATGGTTAAGGTGTTTGCCTCACAAACACAAGGTGCAGGCTTTCAGTCTCACAAGGGATAATTGGCTAGGCTTAAAATGGCTTGCAAGGGCAGTTAGCTTAGTACTAATCTATGAACCTATTATTAAACCATGTAATAGTTTTGCCATATAAATAAGCTTTCAAAGAGTCCCAGAGGATTACTACATTTACCTTGCTGGTTAGGTTTGTATCTAGAAAAAATTCTATTTCTGAGTCTAGCCAACGTTTAAACTGTTTTAATTTGGTAATATATGCTGGTATTCTTTTAGTGAAAGACAAGTTCTTAAAATCCATTTGAAGATTAAAAATAAGTGCATTGTGATCAGACATAGGGCACAGGATTATTGTAAAGTATGATATTTTTGTTTTTAGATCTTGGGATATAAAAATGTTGTCAATTCTGGTTTGAGTCTTGTATCTAAAAATCAAAGTGAGAATATTCTAGTGAATTTTCATTTTTGAGGTAAATTAAATCATATAGCTGTAAATTATCTACCCATTTTTTAAGATTTTTCCCTGTAGAGGTAATATGAAAAGGTCTCTTGTTAGTAGTTTCTGAATCATTAAGTAAATAGTTAAAGTCCCCTCCTAAAATTAGACTGCCTTTAGTATTTTTAATGATAAGTTCTAAATTTTTTTATTGTTGTTACTCTAATTCCAGGAAACCAATAAGCATTGACTAATGTCCAAATTCTATTTCTAAATTTTATTATAATTGATAAAAGACCTTCCTTATCTTCATAAGTGTAAATAATTTGAGAAAAGATAATGTTTTTCTTCCACAATGTTAGAACTCCTCTATTTTTTTTAGTGTTTGAAGATTTAGATAATTTTAAGTATTCATTCAGGTTCCAATCAAAGCTATCATTTATTTTGAAGTGAGTTTCTTGTAAAAAAATACTTGTGCTTTGTTTAATTTCAAGTATTTTAGTAGATTAAATCTTTTCCCTGGACTGTTTAAGCCATTAACATTTAGAGAAAGAAAGGTCAGATCCATCTTATTTGTTCAAAGGTTAAAAATGTTAGAATGATATAGTAGCAAACATTTGTAATATTTAAATCTTGTGTATCTTTCTTGGAAAGGTTATATTCTGATGACAAATTGCTAATTCCCATTGAAAAATAGAATTTAATATTAGATTGAGGCCTGAAAAAAGAAAAAAAAAAACATTTATACAAAGTGTTTAAACTTCAATAAATCCTTTAACTGACATGGAATGTAGACCATTCCTAATCTGACAGAACAAAGATATCCAGTCAGATTAATCATCATTCCAAAAATTTGAACAAAATTGCCCAACTTGAGGCTCCAGAGTATGTATTCTATAAAATTCTGTATGTTAATTGGTACGAGAGGACAACAATATTTTGATGTAATATATAATTTGATTATAATCAGTGCATTTTAAATTTCACTAATAAACATTGATGTTCTTCATCTCACATTGCTGCAGTCCTTACATATGGGTAGTCTGCTGTCCTCGGTCGGCCCGAATACCAAAGTATTAGGCTGACGTCGGTCAAGGCGCTTAAAACTGACATCAGGACGTCAGGGTACAAAAGCGCATGACCGACGTCATTTCCTCAGTCTTTTTTGCCGCATGGTCCGATGCAGAAGCAGCGTTGCAAGTGCCGTTCGGCGTTCTGAAATTTTTCGAATTCGGAGTTTCAGACCGAATCCAAGTTGGCTAAGTACCCCGTTGGGGATTATTTTGTTTTTTTCTTGCCTCAGTGTTTTACTGGATGTCAGAAAAAGTGAATAACTGTATTTCTTGTGGGAAACAGATACCGCATAGGGATTATCATTCTTTGTGTATTCCTTGTTTGGGGCCTGAGCACGACGTTGTTGGGTGTCGCTTTTGTGCTAGGTTCAATAAACGCACTATTAAGCGAAGGTTGGATTGTGCTAGGCTGGTCTTTGGGAAGCGGTGCAATTATAATATGCCGTCAAATTCTCCGGCGCCTGCTTCTCTGAAGAAGCGCAAAGACAAAACAGTTAAACCCAGGCAAGGTGAGTCGTCCGTTCCGGACGCCGGTTCTTTAGAGGCTTCAGTGGAACCGGTGGTTCCGACGGAGACTTCTCTGGAGTCTCAGGGGGAGACTTTGATTTTGCAGGAGGTGGTCTCTCAGGAGGCAGGTCAGGCTGAAGGGGCTTCCCAAGTTACTGTACTCCCCTCCCTTCCTAGGGTGGTTAGGCCTTCTCCTTCTGTTTCCAAGGCTTCTCCCAGAGGCAGGCCAGTTTCAGCTTCTGTTGGTGTCACTCCTAGTTCAGCAGGGTCTGTGCCTAAGAAGCACATGCTTAAAATGGCAGAAGATTTAATTACTCTGATTAGAGGTTCTATGCCCTCCTGATAAGAGGCCTAGGGTGGAGCCAGAGTTGGGAAGTTTTGAGCAGGCTTCGATATTTCAGAGTCTTCAGCTGAAGACTTGCAGGAGTATTCTCCTTATTCTGATTCTGATGCAGATGATTCCACTCCTTCTGCTTCTCCTCCAGAGGATTTTTCTTTTTCAGAGACACTTCATTCTATGAGGGAACATTTTAAGTGGGAAGGTCAGGACTTCTCTGATTCTAGGAAAAGGCTTAGGGAGTTTTTGCTGTTACCCCAGCATAGGCCCTTGGTTATACCCCCTGTTCTGGATGTTGTGGAAGATGTGTTTGCAGAGGCTTCACTTAATCCTGATTCTCTGCCTCCTGCTCCTGTTAAACTGGATAGGTATTACAGGGTGCCTGAGGCTCATAAATATCTTTATAAGAGTCCTAGGGTGGACCCAGAAACTATTAGTCAGGGACCTAAGGGGGTCAAGGCCTCTGTTGTAAAAAATCCGGTTCCTCTAGATAAAGAAGCCAGAGCTTTGGATAGATGGGGAAAGAAGGTCTATACTTCTTCTACCTTAGCTATGAGGGCTTTGAATTGCCAGTTTCATATGTTGAAATATCAAAACTTTCTTCTTTCTCAATTGAAGTCTAAGGTGGATGCTCTGGCGGAAGGCATTGAGTGTAAAGAGTTGCAAGATTTGGTGCATGTCTCTGAACAAGTGGGTAAGCATTCATTACAGTGTGGTTTTGATGCTGTGCAGGCCTCGTCTAGGGTGGCTGCCACTGGCTCAGTTCTTCGCAGGCACGCCTGGTTAAAGGATCAGAATTTATCTGACCATGTTAAGACAAGGATTTTGGATGCTCCTTTGCAGTCTGATGTGTTGTTTGGTTCACCTGTGGAATCAGTCTTGAAGAAAATGGAAGACAAGGCTAAGTCTATGCAGGCTGTTAAGGATTTTTTGCAAGTTCAGCCTCTGAAGTTTAGTAGGAATTGGCCTGCTAAGGGGTGGACGTATCCTTCTTATGATTCTCAGTCTAGGGGTAGATCTAGACGTGGTAGGGGCAGAGCTCAGAGTTCTTTCAGGCCTAGAACAGGGAGTTCACCTGCACAATCTTCGGGTGAGGACAGGGGCCAGTCCTTTCGTAAACAGGCCCAATGACCTACTTTTTCAGCTGCCAGATCCTTCTTGCCTGGCAGCACCTTTGGGAGGAAGGTTAGCACTCTTCAAGGAAAATTGGATGTTGATTACCCAAGACAAATGGGTATTGGATATCATACACCAGGGTTACAAGTTTTATTTCCATACCTTGCCTCCTTTCAAAGGCATGCCGGACGTTCCTCCTCAGCAAAGACTAGAGGCTCGCAAACAAATTTCTTTACTACTTCAAATAGGGGCCATACAAACGGTTCCTCTGCCAGAAGTGGGCCTAGGATTTTATTCTCGCCTGTTTCTAGTACCAAAGAAAGGAAACACGTGGAGACCAATTTTGGATTTATCCATCCTCAACACATATCTGGACATTCCCAAGTTCAAAATGTTAACGTTACAACAGCTTTTACCTCTGCTGGGCAAAGACCACTGGATGGTGACTCTGGATCTCAAAGAGGCTTACCTTCATGTTCCTATCAGGCCCAGTTGCAGGAAGTATCTGCGTTTTCGGGCTGGGACTTCACATTATCAGTTCTCTGCATTGCCCTTTGGCTTATCTACTGCGCCCAGAGTGTTCACGAAGGTTCTGGCTCCAGTGGTAGCTTTCTTCAGGCTAAGAGGAATACAGATCTATCCTTATTTGGACGATTGCCTGATACTGGCCCAAGAAAAGGACGAACTTCTTCATCATTTACAGTATGTGATGGCAGTGTTAAGATGCCTGGGGTATTCTGTGAACGAAATAAAGTCCAGTCTAGTACCCTCTCAGGACATGTGCTTTCTGGGTGTGAGACTGAATACAGCATCCCAGATGGCCTTTTTAACCCCGGACAAACAAAAGAATCTTTCTCTTTACTTCCACCAGTTGTCTCATCAGTCCAGGCTGACTGCAAGGACAGTCATTCAAGCCTTGGGGTTCATGGCATCTTGTATTCTGGTACTTCCCAATGCCAAACTGCATATGAGGAAGCTACAATGGTATCTCAAGAATGTATGGACACAGCACTGCCAAGATTTGGACACTGTCATTCAAATAATACCTTGCATTCAAAAGGAATTTTTGTGGTGGGCTCAGGAATGTCACCTAAACAAGGGACTCTCTGTGACCCGGCCAGAGGCGAGTCAGATTTTAACGACAGATGCCTCAGACAAAGCTTGGGGAGCTCATCTAAATGGAAAATGGATACAAGACACGTGGCCTGCCAGACTTCAACATCTACATATCAACTTGAAGGAGATGTTAGCAGTCCAATTTGCATTGATAGCTTTCAAGGATTTACTTCTTCCAGGGCAGGTGTTGATTCAAACAGACAACACAACTGTCATGTGGTACATCAACAAGCAAGGGGGAACGCATTCTTATCCTCTATGCAGACAAGCAATGATTTTGTGGGAGACTGCTCTCAGTTTACAGCTAAATCTTTAGGCAAGGTTTCTGCCAGGAGCACAGAACTCCTTAGCAGATGTGTTGAGCAGACAAATTATGGATCCCCACGAGTGGAAATTGGATCCTCATGTATTCCAGAGGTTGACAGTGTTATGGGGAACTCCAGACATAGATCTGTTTGCTTCTCCACTAAATTACCAGCTGCCAAAGTTTTGCACAAAAGGTTTCATCCCTCAGCTTGGAAAGTGGATGCTCTCTCATTCAATTGGAGCAATCTTCACGTGTATGCCTTTCCACCTCTGCCTCTCCTCCCAAAGGTACTGCTGAAGGTCAGACAGGACAAGCCAAACATGATTTTAATAGCTCCAGATTAGCCTCGACAGCACTGGTACCCATTACTGAGAAGTCTGGTACAGGAGCCTCCATGGCCTTTGCCTTCGATTCCTCACCTGCTGTCTCAGGAGAACGGTCATTTACTCAATGTCAAACTTCATTCTCTACATCTGACAGCCTGGCATATTCTGGTTTAAACCCTGGAGGGTCTCAGCTTCCACAACAAGTTTTGAATATTATTTTGGAGGCCAGAAGGCCTAGTACAAGGAAAGTTTACGCAGATACATGGAGGAGATTTTTATTTTGGAGTACAGCAAAGGACTTTGATGTTTCTGAACCTAATTTAAGTGTGGCACTTCAATACCTTACTGAGTTATTGGACAAAGGTTTGTCCTTCTCCTCTATAAAGGTTCATGCTGCAGCAATCTCTGCTCACTATGACTGTGACCCACCATTATTTTCTCAGCCTTTGTTTAAGCAATTCCTTAGAGGGGCAAAGAATATAAGACCCCCACGTAGAGCTCCTACTCCTGCTTGGGATCTCAATTTTGTGTTGGAGAAACTCACTCTACAACCTTTTGAGCCTGCAGCATCGGCAGAGTTGAAATATTTATCTTGGAAGACTGCTTTTTTGTTGGCCATTACCTCTGCGAGAAGGGTTTCTGAATTACAGGCCCTTATGGCAGTTGAGCCTTTCTTAATTTTCCACAAGGATAGGGTGTCTTTGCGTACTAACCCTTCTTTTATGCCTAAAGTTGTTTCTAGTGTGGCTTTAAACCAAACTATTCATTTGCCTACTTTTTATGCAAACCCCCAAAATAAAGGGGAAAAGATTTTGCACACTTTGGATATTCACAGACAGTTGCGATATTATTTGAGCAGAACTAAAGGGTTCAGGCAGTCTCAGCAGTTGTTTGTTTCTTTTGCTTTGGGTTCTCAGGGCAAACCTGTTTCAAAACAAACTATTTCTAAGTGGATTGGTTTTTGTATTGCTTTCTGTTATTCCCATCATGGTAAGGAGATTCCAGCTGGGATTAGGCCTCATTCCACTAGGGCTACTGCCACTTCTACAGCTTTTTAAGGGGTGGCTACTAAAGATATTTTGGAAGCAGCTACTTGGAGTTCAGTGCATACTTTCTCTAAGCATTACCACCTTCCACTTTACTCTAAATATAGGGCTGGATTTGCAACTGCAATTTTACAAGGCATGTTGGCAGCTCCTAATGCTTTATAGTTTTGCCATCCTCCCTTACCTCTGCTTTGGGATTCTACCCATATGTAAGGACTGCAGCAATGTGAGATGAAGAACATAGTACAGTTTTGTACCTACCATAAATGTAGATGTTCAAGATCCACATTGCTGCAGTCCATTACCCTCCCTCCTTCCCCTCTGTTGTTGAAGGTGGTGGTGTGGTTTGTGTTGTACATATTGTAAATATGGTTAGTGCACGGGTGGTTGGTTGGGTTTTGCTGGTTTTTGGCTTTGGCCTGTCTTGTTAGGGCCTTCTGACATCTGGGGCAAGAAAAGACTGAGGAAATGACGTCGGTCATGCGCTTTTGTACCCTGACGTCCTGATGTCAGTTTTAAGCGCCTTGACCGACGTCAGCCTAATACTTTGGTATTTGGGCCGACCGAGGACAGCGGACTACCCATATGTAAGGACTGCAGCAATGTGGATCTTCGAACATCTACATTTATGGTAGGTACAAAACTGTACTTTTAATTGAAAGGGAACATATTTTCATTACTGTATGGATAGTTATAGAATCAAAAGATTAATAGTTTAACAGTGAGTATGCATGATCAGGCTTATTAAAAGAGAAGAATTCAAATAGCAGATGATTACATAAGCACTTCTATTAGAATTAAAGATGAATAAACAAAATTAGCATTTACTGTAATAAATCAGTAAAGCAGTAGGTCAGCATTTGAGAATCATTTAAGTGACAATAATATAGTTAAACATTTTGATGAATTGAGAGTCACTAAATATGATGCATTCTCCAATAAACAAGTAATAGTTACATGACTGAGAATAAATAGGGAGAGTTTATCAAGGTAATTCCAAACTAGAGAAATTGTATGTCAAATTGTGACTTCCTCTAAGAGCCTTATAGTTCATTTTTATTACAAAGGGAAAATAATGATAGTATAATCCAATTGATAATTGGTTTATAAGCATCTTATTAGTCAATATATGTTACCGCTAAGAAGAGGTAGTATCAGAACTTAAAGAATCACTTAGAGAGAGTACTTAGTCATACACCCCTAAACTGTCAGACACTTTAAGTAGTCATTATTTATTAATGTTGATAATTAGATGCATAACTAGCCTTAGTTTTCCATCCTTTCAAGATCTAATTATATTATACATCAAAGTTACATTCCATTGAGCTTTCTCTCACTTGTTACCTCCCTATTAGAAAAGACCTTTCCCAGAAAAACATACATTTTATGTGGACTAAATCAATCTATTTTCCTATTTACCATTTCAGTTTAACATCAGCATAAGTTCATTATGTACTATAGATAGAGAGTTAGCTTCAGTTAAATCAGTAAGACCAGTCCGTGCTATAGAATTAAGTTAACTAAATCATTTCCCTTATTATGAAGTGTTTTATAAATGGTGCTTCCCTGTATAATAATTTCCCATATCATTTTTCTGCTACTTAATAACTAAACAACATTACAATACTATAATTATGAACAAAGGAATAGGAAATTAGAATGTACACTTGTAAGTGGTGATGGTTAAGGGAAACAATCTGCTCAAATGTTTTCTGAGTGCTCAGACGTTCGGTGAGTTTCAGATGACCATGGAGTGATGTCAATGTTAATTAACAAATCACCATTTAATTCCAAATCAACTATGTACAGATATATATAAAGAAAGCATGCAACAGTACTCAGCCTGCATTCAAACAGGATTCATCTATATGAGATGAAGCTTAGTAAATTAAGCTATTGTAGGCATATTTAATGAAAGGAAACTATTTCTTACTCAGGCAGGCATTCTGTACATGCCAGCCAGTCTGCAAAGTTATTTCAGATTATTTTCCCCTCCAGTAAATGCCTTTTAAATGAAGCTTTCCTGTAAAATAACTTTCCCATTCATTCTGCTATTTCCAATAGTTAAATAGCATTACAGTTATAGTCATTAATGTGTAGCTATGTAATAACTATGGATATGTTGCCAAACCAGGAACTAAATTAATCAGTTACTGTAGACTGCGAGAGTATAAAAACATTTTTACTTTTACACTGTAGTGATGGGTTTGAGTCTTCTGAACTTTTGTAGTTTTGGCTTGGTTCATGTAAACTTTCTGTATTTCTATAAAGTACAACTATCATATCATCTATTACAGTTAGTTTCTCTTTTATCAAGAGCTTATAGATACATTTATTTTTTTTTCTTTTTTCCTCATTAACTCCTATTTAATGATATGAAACAATTTTACCTTGTAACTCCCAGCAATTGTCATTGCATTTCTAATACATTAAACAGAACATTTGAGCTCTTCTCAGTAAATCTCTGTTTCTGCTGTGCTAATCCTCAGTCATTTTTATGGGCTAGTATGCCTTAACAGGAGTCCATTGTACCCGCTAATAATTAATGCTTTAATATATGTCCATTAGTAACAGAAGTGAAAATGTTCTGCCTTTACCAAACTAAAAACCAAAGTGATAGCAAAGGTGTTTACTGTTCTAAAACTGTGTTTGCTGTTGGTGAGCAACAATTACATGTGGTGGTGATTCCAGGAGATCAGCTGTTCAACAGTAGATTTTATTCAGTGTGTTCAGGTGTTTCCGTTAATTGTATAGTGCAAGTGTTATGGGCAAAACAAAAGTGTTAATGTGTATAAATTATAAGTACGATGATATGGGAGCCCAAGCTGTTTATTTATCTGGGTTGTCAGTTCCTTCAGTATTCGAAGAACTTCAATTTACAAGGATGAGGTCATCATTATTTACATAGCACCGCCCTGGTTAATATGGAGACCAAATGTTAAATGAGTTGTTTTCCCAGTATCGTCTCAATATTACCTCCTAATCCACTACTATTTCAAACACATTTCACGTTTGCTGTGATTTGTTTTCCGTACCTTAATAAAGTGATCTGGTTATTAGCTGGTGGACTGCTTCCGTGATTTTGGATTTACTATTTCAAACATCCCTTATGTAATCACATATTTTAAACAGCTGTTAAGCTGTTGATGTAGCACGACAAGTAAAACAACGCAGACTGCATGTCAGTTCCACAAACACCAATAAACAAGTATACAGAGATTCACTATATCACTCACCCCACAGTCAAAGCAAGCCTCATTCACACTAGATAAAGCCCAGCACATGAAACAACCATGAGTGTATTCAAGTGAAGAAAAACTGTTTCTTATTTCAAAGTAACGCTCTAGGCTATTATTTCGTGAAGGGAAACAGTAAACTATCAGCTTTGAATGTTGAAACGCTAGGCTGAATGAGTACAAGGGAAGAAAAGTCTGTACCATGTTTGAACCATACATTATGATATGTTAAAACAACCTCAAATAACTATATATATATATATATATATATATATATATATATATATATATTTTTTTTTTTTTTTTTTTTAACATAAACAGAACCAAGCCTTGACAGTAAGCATATCAGATTCCCAGATAGACAGGCAGCATTTTAACCTTTACTAAAAGGAGAAACAAAAACTGTTAAATTCAAGAGAGGAAATAAACGTGTGTATGCAGGATCTCACTGACTATACATATTAAGCATTCTTAACAGTTGTATCTAGATAAGAGAGAAGTAATATTAATTTTAAGTTGCAATTTCACTAATAAGATAAATGAGGAAGTATTCACAAACAAATAGAGTAGTGATACATACTTCTTTTAGACGTTCATGAACATTTTATGATTTAGTATGATCTTTGAGAGAACCAGAAAGTCCAGCATTCTTACACCCATCCAATTATTTTTCTCAGATGATCTTTTAAGAGTTGTAGATGGTGACCAGTCCATGCCTTCTGGAATTGTAATGATGTTTTTGTTTTGGATGTAAGAAACAGCTTCTTCAATATTATTGAAAGATCTCATTTCATTCTGATGAAAGATTTTGATTTTAGCTGGACAGACTAGTTGTGCCTTCATTTTATTTTGCTTTAACAGTCTTACCAATGGCCAAGAGCTTTTCCTCATTTCCAGGACTCTTGTGGAGTAATCGTTGTCAAACATTATTTGGTTTCCTTTGAATGACAAGGGACTTTTTCTCCAAGCTGTTTTTAGTATAAGTTCTTTGTCTAAGAAGGATAGAAACTTCACAACTGTGGATCTTGGGGAAGCATTAGGAGAAGAAGGAATAGGTTTCCCAATGGCTCTATGTGCTCTTTCAATACCATAGGACAAACCTTTTAAGTCCAGAAATTCAAGCAGCCAGGAATTTAGAAAGGAAATAATATCTTCTCCTTCTGTTTTATCAGAGAGACCAAAGATTCTAATATTTGTTCTCCTCTCTCTGTTTTCAACATCATCTACTTTATTTATCAGCCAGTTATTTTGTTGCAAAATGGATTCACAGTGGTATTTATCTTCCTTAAGTCTTCCATCTATATCATTCAGTGAAGTTTCAATGTCCAGAATTTTGGATTGTTGTTGCTGGAGGATCTCCTTCAAAACATCAGTTTATTGTTGACAGTTTATCTTTAAGTTTTCAAGGTTGTCAGTGAATCTGTCCATTTTTAAGGATAATTCCTGGAGAGTGGTAGATATAGACTGGATCAATTTTTTTTTGGTGAGGAATCAGAATGTAAAGATTTTGAGTTGCTCATCTCTGTTCAGCTAAATAACCATTAATTTTGACAGGAAATTCTTTAAGAAAGTTGAAAATCTAGTAGATTACAGGTTCTTAAACAGTTTGTACAACTTTTAAATTGCAGATAATAGAATATTAAATAATAATTTCCCTGTTTCTTAGTAACTGATGTGGAGCTCAAGAAAAAAAGCTGTTACCAGTTGGCCATCTAGGCTCCACCCCCCCAAACAAACTGTAATTTCTAGTATGACTTAAGTATATATAAAAAACTGCTCATCAGCTAGTCACCTAGTTCTAACAGTAGATGTGTACTTAGTCATGGTAAAATATACAAGTCCAAAACCATTAACTATAGTTCTGTGAGACTCAGAAGCAGAAAAAAAATTGGATTAATTTATTGCAAGGATTGCATGATAAAGTGACTGAGTGAACATTTAATGTCTTTGTGTGTGCTTGCTTAATGTAGTTCTCGTAAAGAAAATATATAAAAGCTGCGAGTTCCTGTCTGTTGCATTTAAAATTGCTAGATGTTTCCAACAATCGAAATTCTTAAGCAGAGCATTGCAGTGAAAACCAATTAAAAATAAACTGCTATTGCTGAGTCTCATAGAACTATATTTAATGGTTTTGAACTTGTATATTTTACCATGACTAAGCATTAGTTTCTGATTTGTGGTTTGGATTTTAAATAGTGAGTGTTAACTTGTGAATTTTTAAAGTCTGATGAAGTGTTGAGGATAATGTGAAAACGCTAGGTTATAATAAAAGCTGTTTGGTTTACTTTACTTTGCCGTGTTTGTTGTTACTCAGTTTTTATCAACCAAGGTTGTTGTAGATCGCAGCACAGTGGGTGTAAGGGAATATTCCCTTTTCCCCACTGTACTTTGATCTTTAGAATATGTAAGTAGTGGGGATGCAGCATAAATGTGTTTAATATTGTCATTTTTTTTTTGTTTTTGTTTTTTTTTTTTTTTTTTTTTTTTTGCTTTTTGTTAATCTGTTTTTCCACAAAAGTGCATTTTTGGATAAATGGAGTCGCAGAATTAAGTTTCAGAGAAACATAATTTTGGTGGATTGAAGTAGACCCATATATATATATATATATATATATATATATATATATATATATATATACTGTATCATCCACAAAGCATCTATAATAGGAGATATTAATGACAAATACTTTGTTGTTCATCACATGATTGGATTCCCAGTATGCTAATATGATGCTCACATAACTTTTGGCACGGAAAGTGCCCATGGCTACTCCCCATTTCTACCAATAGATATTCTTCTCATATAGAAAAATGTTCTCCAATACTATAGTTAGCAGTTGGCATAATAAATCATTCCTACTATTAGTATAACCTTCTTTACCTTGTAAAAAATTCCTTACAGCCATAACCCCATATACATTAGGGATTACTGTAAAGAGGCTATTCACATCCAGCGTAGCCATAGAATAATCTCTGAAGTCAGTAATCGCTAATTTGGATGTATACAAAGTATCAAGAAAATCCTTTGTATTTTTCAAAACAGTGAAAGCCAAGGAAAAGGCATTTTTCAACTTGTGTTCAATATAGATAGAAAGGAGTTCCGTGGCCCATCCTGCACCAGCAACTATGGGTCATAATGAAGGATTCTCATAGCATTTATGAATTTTGAGAAGCCCTTTTATAGTTGGTATCACAGGAGAAGTAATCTTAAAGAAATCATATAATGTTTCACCAATTCTCCAACACATTAATAATTCATATAAAATATCGTTCAAGTTCTTAATCATCATATTGATGGTAGCATGACCAATCAGTTGATATGTGGATTCTTCATTCAGCATATTAAGCATCTTATTATTATAATCTGAACTATGTAGGATAATAACAGCACCATCTTTATCTCCTGGACAAATGGTGATAGTATCATTCTAAATTAATTCTTTCAAGGCCAGTATCTCTTCATTACTTAAATTATGAAAGTGATGCCTAGGTTAATTAAGTCTCTTATAAATACCAGTTTCACACACTTTCAAAAAGGTGTCTAAATAGCATTGTTCTGGGGTATAACAAGGCTAGGTCTCTTTAGTCTTCAACAGTTATCATTTTTACTTAAGCCAAAAATATAGTTCAACATCACATTCCTACAAAACATTTTCAAATTAACCGTTATGTCACTCATTTGTGATGGAACCACAGGAATGAAGGATAAACCTTTATTTAACAAAGATCTTTAGGCAGAAGAAAGTTCAAGGTTACTGAAATTCACGACCAGGTCAGAGTCGGAAGATACAGGATAAGTTAATGTTCCTTTGAAAGCTTCCTCCTTTTCCTTCCTCTGCTCAGTGAACAATCCCCTTTGCATACAGGCTGTTGTAATAAAGGTGTAGAAATCCCTCCAATGAGACCCATTGTCTCTAGCAAAGGTTGGGCCACTGAACCTTTGTCCATTTATGTGGAGAAATGTCTGAATTCCATACTCAATGAATGTAGTAGTGTTCTGAGGGATACAAAGATGTTTTTAGAGATGTTGTATGATAAAATGAAAGGTGTAGATGAACAGTATTTTTTGTTATATTGGACATAGTGTCCCTGTTTACTGTTATCCCCAGTAATTGGGGGATAGAGAATATTAGAAACTTATTAACTATGAAGAAGACTTATACAGTTGATAAGATAAATTTGATATGTTTTCTGCTTGAAATTATTTTAGAAAATAACATATTTATATTCAGAGATGAATATTTTTTGCAAAAGATTGGCGTGGCTATTGGCACACCTTGTGCCAATAGCTACGTCAATCTACTTTAGTAGAATGGGAGTATAATGTATTTTTGTCCTTGGAATTCTATTTTGATAAAATAATCTGGTATACCCGTTTTGTCGATGATATGTTTCTCTTATGGAAAGGGACCAATGACTCATTTATAGAATATCTTGGTAATACCACCACTTTTTAAAAATTCACTAGTAAAGTTTCTGAGAATGAGATAGACTTCGTTGATGTGAAAATAAAAAAGTCTGACTTGGTAGGAATTCATACCAGTATGTTTAGAAAATCCACTAGAAGGAATGCATTACTGCATAATAACAGCATGCATCCACAATTAGTAAAAAACAACATAGTGAGAGCGCAAATACTGCGACTTATGAAACTGCATAATGAAGATGCATCACTTGAACTGGCACTGGCAAATATTAAAACTAAATTTTTAGAGAGAGTCTATTCCAGTGAGATTTTTGACAAGCAGTTATTTGAGCTGACTAAAATTAGGGATACCAGAGGGAAAGCTTATTTCTCCAAGAAGGTAGTAACATCAGACTTTTCGGAGAAAAATGTCAACAGACTTAGATTTCCCATAACTTATAGTAGTGATATTGGTGATTTCTGTGATATATTTAACAGAAATAGGAATATTTTAAGCACAGCTAAAGATCTTGAAGATTTGATAGACAACAGACCAAACTTTGTCTTTAAAAATAAAAAAAACCCTGAAGCATCAGCTATGTTATAACAGCAATGCAATGAAGAATTGTGATTTGTCCCAGAGAAAAGGTACTTATGCATGTAGAAACTGCTCGGCCTGTAAATATATATATTCTTGCTCCACATTCATTTACACTAAGTTAGGCTTTGAAATATATGCCAAACATTATGCAGACTACAGAACCAAGAACGTTATTTATTTTGCATTCTGCGTAGTCTGCCAGGCTTATTATATTGGTAAAACCAACTGCATGTTGAAAGAACGTATACAAGAGCATTACAGGGATATTTTAAACAAAAAAGAGACAAATGCCCTGGTGAAACATGTTGAGATAGCTGGCAACACACATCCCTTTAAATTGTTAGTGTTAGAAATGTTAAAGGAAGGAATGAGAGGTGGTGACTTGATTAACAGAACAGAAACAGCTGAATAGAGATGGATTTTAAAATTAAATGCATATAATTCTCCAGGGATTAATGAAGCAGTTTCCTTGAAGCCATTTTTAAAGAATAGAGCTCTTAAACATTGATTACATTGTGATGTTGTATTATATATATTTTATTTTTTTTTTTACACCCATTTGGTACAGTTTTTAAAGAAAATTCTTAATTATATATTTATTGCATTATAGGTTTATTGATTGATTGATTAATTGTTATACATGCTTTTATATTTAAATAGGAGTCAATTTGTTGTTTTATTCAGTCTGATGAAGTGGTTCGAGAGACCGTAAAAGCGCTTACTGTTTGTTGAAGAATAAAAGTGATTTCTACAGAATTACAGACGTGGTGGAGTGGCTCATTTATTTGCTGTTCTTGGGATTGTTTGCTTTTTATGAGCCTATCCTTTACCAGAGCATTGGTATTGTTTTTTCTATGTTGTAATAAAGGTAATGGGTGCGCTGTGAAAACCAAAGATAATGCACAAGTGTCTTTACATCTTGCTCCCAAGTTACTAGCAGTGTTATCTTCCAAACACCTTTCAGTAGACGCGTATTAGAAGTGTTGAAATTAGAGCTGGTAATTTGAGGGGAATTTACTTTAGTCCATGATTTATTGGCACCAGCTAATTCATTAGCAGAATTACTATCCTGCATCTGTGTTAAACTGTTAGCATGTCATTTGTTAGTGGGACTGTCTCTAGGTCATTGGAAAATTCTTCCATTTTATTTATTTTTTATTTCTTTTTTATTTCCTTTTTGTTTGTACGCTATATGGCATTTTATTAAAGTACTCGATTTTAATTTATGTTTGGAGCCCTAATGGTAGTTGTGCTCTGTTTCTTCTGCATTTTATATATGTGTGTATAAATATATATATATATATATATATATATATATATATATATATACATATATATATATATATATATATATATATATATATATTATATACACATACATACATATACATATATGTGTGTGAAAATCCTACTAGGACAGCTGAACTTTATTTGGAGTTAATCAGAGTCTCTTTAATTGATGGCAGGTGTGTACCCAACAAGACTGAATGCTGTAATTAAATCAAAAGAGCTTCAACAAAATATTAGTTTAAGGGTGTGTACACACACCAAAGTATTAGTTTAAGGGTATGCACACTTGTGCAACCAGCGTATTGTACTTATTTTATTTTTTATATTTTTCCCCTAACAGATTTGTTTGTTTTTCAATTGAATTGTACAGGTTATATAGGTCACATTAAAGGTGGGAAAAGTTTTGAAATTATTTACTGTGGTCTCATTTTTTTATATCACAAAAATCTAGCATTTTAACAGGGGTGTGTAAACTTTTTATATCCACTGTATATTCTCCCCCCTTACTCTCTAAACATCTAGAAATAGTACGTAGAAATGTGTGTGTTTGTGTTTGTGTGTGTGTGTGTGTGTGTGTGTGTGTGTGTGTGTGTGTGTGTGTGTGTGTGTGTGTGTGTGTGTGTGTGTTACTGTTTGTGTCTGTATGTGTCCAGTCAGTCTGCCCACTCTTTTCCACTTTATTGAAGGCAAGGTTTAATTATGAGAAGCTGTAGGTACGGCAGCCATTAGGGACGGTTCATGTTTTTCTGTAAAGCCATATTACCCTTGCACCTACCCAGCAACATCCCTTGCGCAGAGCATCTGGTTAATGTCAGTGCTAAACCACCTCTAATTTCTGCAGGGGGCTCACATTCAGTAGATTTCTTTGGCTACCCACGTCAGTTGTCATATAGTTACTTATGTGGTCTGCACTGGGCAAATCTGACTGCATGTGCCCCTGGCCACATGCACTTCCTCACCCAAGGATGGATACACCCATTCCTCCTGCCTGCTCCATCATCTAGTGCCCAAGCCACTAATTAAACTCAGCTTGCCTAGACCATAGTTAGGGTTTAATCTTTTTGTGCCAGTACAGGCTCAGTGTTTTCACTCAGCCAACAAACTAGTCATTTTTCACAATATGACTTTACTATTTGTCATTTCTTTTACATCAAATTCAAACTGCTTCTTTGAACACAAAAGGGCTTTTAACTTTTGCAGTGCAAAGTCATGATTTACCCTACACACATTCATATGTCCGTAGGTAAGTAAGTAAGTAAATAAATAAATAGTAGATAGCAGAATAGTCATAAAAGTGCAGACTGCAAAGCATTACTTCTGAACTTCACTGCAGTTCTTAGCTTGCAGTTTCTTCAGCAGTGAAACAAAACATTGCTGCAGCCAGTTCACCACTACAGCTCTACAGCCACAGTTTATAACATCTTTATTTATAGATGCTTTGTTGGAAAACAGCCTATTTTACAAATGATTCCCCAACAACTACTTTCAAGTAAAATAGTTGGAAGGCATTGGCACATTACTGTTATTTTTACATCTTTTCTGCTACATACTTACATTTTTGACAACATATTTGTCACCAGTACCTTCACCAATTACAAGTGAGTGTGTATGAGTTAAAAAAAATATTATTTTCAATGTTTCATTTCTTAGTAAAATACATTCTAAATGTTAAAGCTCTTTGATTATTCTAGATTGTCGTGAAAATGTTATTTTTTAGTTATACACCTGTAATATGTATAGTCATTCAATTTTATTTTATTTACATGCTAACCAGGTAAGTGATGTGGTCCATCTCAGACCCTTTGTAGCCATGGCCAAGGCTACACAGGTATAGGGTAGATACAATATATATATTGATATATATGGATATATTTAGTTTAGTCAGTCAAGCAGCACATTTTTAAAAGTAAGGTTAAACTAGCGTAGTTAGATAAAAGCTCAAACAGGTATACACAGAACATGCAAGGCTCCATGCAGTGACAAGAGGTCAAAAGTGAATTCAGATATCTTACCACTAAGATGTAGATGTCCATGTTATTTGTGACAGCATCCATGACAGCTAAAGCATCAACCAGAGATGAGTGTAATTCACCTTCCAGTTTGTCAGCTCTATTCAAGACTTATACATAGTACTACAGCTGTTAGCATTGCTGCCTCGCAATGCTTGGTTCTATCATTTTATTTTCAACAGGAGTTTCTTTTTTGTAGAGTCTGTATGTCATAAATATGCCCATGTGGATTCTTGCTTGTTGCTCCAGTTTCCTACCACATCTCATACACATGCTGTAGATAAGTTGGTAATTCTCAAAATTACTTATAGATATGTGTGTCATACATGAGGAAATGCTACAGAGGCTTAGAGACTTTGCTTTGTGCTCACTGAGTACCTGGATAAGCACTGGTTCCTCTCAGCCCTGAAGTGGAATAAGTGGGTAATCAGAGAAAGAATAGATGAACTGATTAGTTAAATAATTTTAGTTCAAAACAAATAATAAAATGTTATTTTCTGTTATGTAGCAGCATATAACAAGCTGGTTCATCAGTGGTGTATACACAAGTTAAGAAGTGCTTCTGTTGATAGGGAACAGCATGTAATTATGTTAAAATAGGATATATGAATCTTGAAGCAGAAGTAAATCATGTGACATAAAAGGAAACTGAAAAAAGAAAAGAAAAATCTGTGGCGATTAGGATGGCTTAATGTTGGCTTATACTGACACATAAAATGCTTCAGGTATACTGTTGGTTCTCAGGATAATCACCATTGCCTGTTTAACTGCGTATTTTCACAGAATTTTATTGCACTGGATTTGTTTACAGGTTTTAAGAGCATTGACCTGATACCTCTAGCAGCAGTGAGTGTGAACCTGTTTTCCAGTGGGAGTGAATTAAAAGTGACTGGACCAGTTCATATCACGTTACCTTTACCCCCTTCGAGTTCTGTGAGCCCTGCTGATGCTGTACCTGCTTGGACACTTGATAGAAAAATGGGTAAGTTCTAGCTTATCTCTTCATTTATTCAATGAGTTATTTAAGACAAGACAGATGTGCTGGATAAGAAACAAGTTTTCAAGTACAGTCTGTGTTAAAGGGGAAAAAAAAATGCCTTTTCAGTAACAGCTTAGCCAAAACTCTATGTGCCACAATCAGCATTTTAGGCTCAGATTTGATGATATCTGGGATTCAGAATAACAACATACTGTCCCTAGAAACAGTGTTAGTTTGCTGGTGACTTCTTACACAAATTGATAAAGGTAATGTTTCTGTATGTGCACTTTTAAGGACGGAAATAAGGAATAAATGGATGTGGACTTACATAATAGGCATAGAAAAAGTGCAGGACAAACAAAGTAATTACATAAAGAAATGTATGATCTGGGGTATGCATTATGTTTATGAGTAAAGCAAATGCAAAATTAAAATAATCCCTCCGCTGTTGTAATTGGCAGGCTTGCAGTGATTGGCAAGCAGGGATACAAATGGTGACGCTACCTAAAAACACTTTGGACATACAGATCTTGTGCTAAGTAAAATAAAAAAAAAATCTTACTTTCTGATTTAGAATTAGATGGCTGCTATCATTTTGCTGAAATAATTGTAAATGCATATTTTGTGTAAACAATTGATTAAAAACACATGTATCTATCTATCTATCTATCTATCTATCAATGTATCTATCTATCTATCTATCTATCTATCATTCACTGAGGCATGGTTTAAAGCCATGAAGAGCATAACAGCAGTGCAAGGCTATAATGCCTTCCACACATTTAGACCAGCTACTACAGAGACATGAACTAAAGGTGGAGGTGAGTTGATTTTCATCAAAAATAAATATTTCTCAAAGCTGGTCAAACAGGATGATGCACTTAAGCTTCTCCACATTCAACTCACCATAGATAAAATCCAATACCACTTCCTTGCAAGCTATAGGTAACTCTGTATGACCCAGGAAACCCATAACATGTATTTAAGCTTACTGGAAACACTCACCATTCAACTCAATACTATATTCACGGGCGATATTAATTACCCCTCTGTTAACTGGGAATCATATACGACACCACATGTGCAGACACACATATTCTCGATTTTGTAAACACAGACTCCCTAGCCCAGATTATCAATATGCCGACCAGGGGTCCAATCATATTGGATCTGTTCCTCACTAACATAAGAGAGTGCTGCATACTCCATAGTGTAATGTCCTCTCTAGTAAGGTCAGACCACAAAACAGTCTCCTTTGAAGTAAAAATAAAACTCAGAACCCCAGATAACCCTGAAATGTTCAGAAGCTCCTCTTAGGCCAACAACCTACTATTAAGTGATAACCTGGCAAAATTTCAAGGCCCCATAAACCCTAAGAACACTGCTGCCTACGTAGAATTGTTCACAGAAACCTTAAACAAGCATGTTACCAGCTGAATCAAGGCAGTTGTACCCATCAAGAGTAAGTACAGAACTGATTCAAAAAACAAGCCACCCTAGTGAAATCAAAACATCAGTAGGCTGTACAACCGAATGAAGAAAATCATTGCAAAAATTAGGAGGTGTAGCAGCCAGCAGGATAAAAGCACTCTCAGCAAACTAAAACATAACTCAGTGGAAAAATAAAGTCTACAAAGCTAAGTTTGAGGTAAGTTCACTTCCCATGTCAAGGACAACCACAAGGCATTCTTTAGCTTAGTCCACAACCTCAAAGGCAGGGCACATTTGTGTGCAGAGCTTATTGTTAATGGAGCCACCTATATTATGCCAGAAGATGTAGCAAACTTACTGGCAGCCAAATTCAGCTGTGATTTTACCCCTCTCTCCCCCTCAACCTCCTCTCAGGAAATGCTGTCAAATGTAACTCCTTACTATCACTAGGGATCATCTCCTCAATGCTCTCTCTTAAGGCCAAGAACACTGCATCAGTGGGCCCAGACCAATGTCTCAGGATGCCTATTAAATAGAATTAAACATGATCTATCAGGCCCTCTGGAACTGATATTTAACTGTAGCCTCCAAACAGGCTTTTTACCTAACAAATAGTGAACAACAACAGTCATCCCTCTGCACACAGGTGGGTCATCTGCATGCAAAGCCATGGAAATAATTATCATGGAAATGATCACTAATGACATAGGAAATCCACAGACACTGGACCCAACTTAATTTGGTTTCCTCAGGGACAGGTTATGACTACTTAACCTGGTTGACTTTTTTGGGAAGGTCACCAAAGCAATGGATGAGGGCAAAATGGTTCACACTACCTACCTTGACATGGACCAAGGCATTTGACACAATACCCAACTCAGGCATTGTTGACAAACTCAGGAGGTTAAGTACAAACCCTTATGTCACCCAGTGAATAGTGAACTGGCTCACAGACAGGACCCAGAAAGTTAGAATCGGGGAGTCCACCTCTCCAAAAAGGCCAGCAACAAGCAGAGTCCCTCAAGGATCAGTCCTGCGAATGCTGCATTTTTGAATTTACTTCTCTGAAGTCAAGGCTAATGTCAAGGGCTTCTGACTGACAAAATTTGCAGATGATTGCAAATTAGGAGCTGCCATAGACTCCCCTACCATCACAAATGTTTTCCAGGAAGGGCTGATCCAGACAAATAACTTCCATCAGGATTATGGACTAAAACTAATGCCAACAAATGCATAATATTATCTTTCACGAAGTCATCACACATAGACAGTAATTTAGCATTTGACCATCACATGTCTACAACAGTGAAAAAAATAATTCTATGTTGTGCAACTTATCATCAAAGGTATAGCATCTAGGTCCAAAGAGGTCATTGTTTCACTGCATTCAATAGACCTATCACTGAGTACAGTGCCCCCTTTGTTAAGTACCTAACCAGGCTCATCCAACAATTGGAATGTCCACAGTGGTTCCTCACTAAAATAGTACAGGGTGTAAGTAACATGTCCTGTGCAGACTGCCTCAAAGCTCTGTTCCTGTATTTTGTCTCATACAAGCTGTCCTCTATGCCTGGCATACAAGGCATTGTCAGATCCCACTCTGATGGACCTCCTGCATATCTGCAAAACAAACAGCACCAGAATTACCCATGCTAAAGACTTAAACCTTGCCTGTAATATAAATAGGACCTGCTAGAGAGACAAGTAACCCAGAGACTACCCCTTCTCTGGAACAGGCTCCCCATCCATGTGAAACAGAATTCCTCCCTAACCCAATTCAAGTGTAACTTGGACAACTAGACCAGAACTTGTCAGAAATTTGGGATGTATGGCTAAACTTAAAAAGGCCCTAGTGGTAGTTACCCAGTACACACTGATGAACCTGTGAACCTATATATATCTATATTTATACCTATGTATCTATATCTGTATCTGTCTATATAAGAAATTTGCTTGGTAAACCTTCATAGATGGCCAGTTTAAGTTCAGATGCTTGGCATTCATCCTGAGGTAGTAAGTTGTGTTTGTTCCCCTTCAAGGTGGTCTTCCATGTCATGAGTTCATTATTTTGTGCATCAGGTTATTTCTTCTGTGCTGACTTGTGTACATCTGTTTGCTTGACTTTAACTCATTCACTCCGGAGCAGCTCAGAAAACGCTGCCTGCTTACTTCCACCATAGGAACAACAGTGCATCCTGAGCTTATTTTCTGATAATCCATTTGTAATACCATACAGAAAACAAATGTTCATAACTCTTTAACCATAAGAGCTAGAGTAAAAATGTAAATGCAAAAGTTCTTCAGCAGACATTGACCTTTCCAATAGTGTAATTATTGATAGTGTGTATCAAAGTAATTATTAAATATTTGCCAAGGAATGATGATATTGTGCATATTATTTACCTTGTTGGTAAAACAAATCACAATATCTTGGTGAATGTACCATGTAGACCCATACAATTTGTAATTGATTTTTTTTCATGAATGTCAGCTTTAAAATGATACCTTAACCATTACTGTGTGGTGCTTCTTTACGGAGATATTCACAGAAATATGATTAATATTATATTTCTCATAACTGATAAATAAACAAAGCATAATATCTCATCACCTGTAACAGGCAGAGGCTACATATTAGTATACAAGTTGTGTGGCTCAGTGTCAGCCTCAAAATGATGCATCATTGGTGTTGTCACCATGCTCCATTTGCAAAGATATGGGCATAATAATGAGAAATATTGCAAATGTATAATTTTCATAATCCTACAAGAATAAACAAACTGTGATATTAGTACTTGTGTACTGCATGCAGACACAGTTCATTTACCATGTTGTAAGTATTAATACTGTCTTCGAAATGAGGTATTACTTGGGACATTGATGTTCTCCCTTGCAAAGTTATTTACCAAAATATGAAATAAATCATAATTTCCATAACCTAAGTCCTAAGCAAACTCTGATATCTGTACATGTGTACAGCATACAGACACAGTTCTTTTACCATGTTGTAACTATTAATACTGTCTTAAAAATGAGGTATTACTTAATACATTGACATGTTTCTCTGCAAAGTTATTTACCAAAATATGAAAAAAATTCATAATTTTCATAACCTTAGTCCTAAACAAACTGTGATATCTGCACATGTGTACAGGCCACAGGCACGGTTCATTTACCATGTTGTAAGGACTAACACTGACTTCAAAATAAGGTATTAGCTAGCATAATTACTTGCTCCCTAGCAAAGTTATTTACCAAAATATGAAAAAATTAATAATTTCCATAACCTAAGTCCTAAATAAACTGTGATATCTGTACATGTGTACAACACAAAGACACAGTTCTTTTATCATGTTTTAAGGACTAAAACTGTCTTCAAAATGAGGTATTACTTGGCACAATTACATGCTCCCTAGCAAAATTATTTACCAAAATATGAAAAAAAAATCATAATTTCCATAGTCGAATTCCTAAACAAAATATGATATATGTACATTTGTCCAGCATACAGACAGTTCTTTTTCCATCCTGTAACTACTAATACTGCATTCAAAATGAGGTATTAATTACCCTGATAACATATTCCCTGATAAAGTTATTTAGCAAAATTTGAAAAATTCATAATTCTCATAACCATGTTCGCAAACAAATTGTGATATCTGGACATGTGCACAGCATACAGATAAAGTTCTTTTTATATTTTGCAAGTACTAATACTGTCTTCAAAATGAGATACCACTTAGCATGCTGACATGTTCCCCGACAGTTATTCACCAAATATGAAACAATATCATAATTCTCATAACCAAAGTCGTAAACATAATGTGATATCTGTGCAAGATGGCTATTGACATATTCTCTTTTACGTGGCACTCTCCTCAAACAGTTCTTACTCAGCATGTTCTCCATCTCCCTACCACAGTTGTTTGCCAAACTAAGAAAAATATCATAATTTACATAACGCAGTTCATAAGGAAACGGTTATGTGTACCTGCGCACAGCATACAGATAGTTCTTTTACAATCTCAAATAAAGTGTTACTCAGCATGTGTTCCCTACCAGTTCTTTTCCTGTGTCATCAGTAGTGGACAACGGTGTTCATAAAATATAACAATAGACTTTCTTACCATACTGGTCCTACTTGGTCCATGGCTGTTTTCCATTCGTTTTCACTAGCTGCATGTTACCAATATGTCATGCATAGCTGTCATCACGCCATTGTGGAGGGCAGTCAAGAACAACGCTCTGCCATCCTCAGTTAGGTGCACGCCATCACTTATCTTCTGCTGTGATGCTGTCATGGCAGATTGTTGATCCACCAACTCTGTGCCTTAAGCCATGCATGCACCCATTCTATAAATGTCTGGCCTTGTGTGCTGCCCGCTGACTATTTGCTGTTTTCCATATCTGTCGAGGAATTATGTCAGCGCACACACCACGACTGCACGTGTTCAAAAATTGTTCTAATTCAAAACCATAGCCTTCCGAATGGGTGAGTGATGACATCATTCCCTCCAATGTGCAGCACAAGAATATCAGGCTCAGGGTAGATGGAGCACTTCTCTTCCAACAACTGCAGGAGTTCGCTCCAATGCATACCTCTTTTTGCAATCCAGTACACCTTCACACTAGATGTGGGGAAGGTCAAGTTGTAGTGGTTTTCACTTCTGGAGGCATGGCTGGCAGCCCAGTGAATGTAGGAATGGCCACACACCCACACTCTCACTTGTCATTCTCCTGCTCATGAAGCCATGTCAATGTCACAAGGCAGACGCACCTGCACAGGAAAGAAATGCAAACAGGTTACTACTAATGTTGGAGAGATGTATTTGTAGACTATATATGTATGTCTAGCATATGCATTACCTCATTAGCTCATCCAAATCTTTACTCCTATCCACAAGGGCATTATTCTTTTGATAAGGTACATAACTGGTGATGAGGCAGAGGTACATACCTACCAACCTTGACAACACCAAATGACACACAGTGAGTGATGCAGCAGAGGTACATACCTACCAGCTGTGAAAACACCAAATTTAACACAATAGCTGACAAAGGGGCACAGAAAGGGCACATATAGAATGAAAAGGCAGGGTAAGGACCGCCACTCCACTAATATGCTGAGGACAAGCATGGGGCTTCAGCTGGTGGGCATCTGAAATGTCCCATGCCTCTGCCTTACCTCTGCCTTTTCCATTTACATGTGTCCTTTTGGCAATGGCCATAAGGACTCAAAGGAGGGAGCTAATGTAAAGCCTCTTGCCCTGACCTAGATTTGCTACACCAGAAGGGAGGGTGACTACGTGGAGAGCTAAACCAAGATAACATGTGAAAAGACATAAGATCCACGGTGGTATAGCACATTTTACTGCTGTCAGCAATCTGCTAGACCCTTATGGCCATGGTACTCGCCAAAGCATTCAACACACAGGTTGATCTTGCAGGTTGGGCATCCCCATGATGGTTCCGCACGTTTATCCTTGCTGCCACAATGTTAGCATTGTGACTTCTGCCATCTGTATCTCATAAAATTTGTGGTTTTCTGGCATATCACAGAGGATGTAAGTCACTAAATAATGCCATATGTATTCATATCCTTCATAAAATACACTCTAGCACAAATCCTGCTATTCTAGTAACTAAGTTAAAAAGAACAATATTTAAAGTCTATGTCCAGATTTTGCCTCATATATTTGTTACATTCTCGAAATTATAAAAATGAAAGAAACTGGTGTGTGGGGAGGGGGGAGTGGCTTGCAATGACTCCAAGTGGAAAAAAAAAACAAAGCTGGCTTGTGCATTCATCAATGTGATAACAGCTTTTATTTATTTGTTTTTATTTATTTATACATTTGTTAGTCTATCTGGGTTCTTAGAAGCCCTTTTTCAGCAGAGACCTGAGGAGAAAAGCTCCCCCCAAAAAAGTTTAAGTAAACAAATAGTAAGAATAAAGATAAACATAGATCACATTTTAAGTATACATACTTCTGAAGTAATTACATAACATGCAATAAAGGAATATATAGAATGGATAGAAATACAATACAATACACATATGGAAATTTTCATGTAGTATGGCAAGAAACTAAGCAGAAATATGGTAAGACTATGTGAACAGTGACAGCTGCTGAGAGTTTGGCCTGAAAAGTGATAACGACATTTTAACTGCACTTCTTGGTAATGTGCTAATGAGCTGCATTTCATTACTGCAAAGCTAAGCGTGCTCAGACACAGGTGATAATTGCTGCACAGAACCTGTTGAATAGGCATTCATTATATTACATTGTGCAACTGTTATGTAACACAGACTCATTATGATCAGTAAGGACAACTTGAGTAATTCAGTAAAAGACTATATCACAGATATTAATGAGCCCTTCCTCCCACCCATATTCCACACTTGACTGACAAAGCCAAGAAAAATGCCCAAAATATAGGGTAGCTCCATGCTGACTACGCATACTGGTAGTAGTCAGCAAGTAATTACCTTTATCTCACTCAGGCAACTACTGAGTATAATCAGAAATATAATAAAAAAAACAGAAATGTCAAACTTATCTGGCTGACCCGTTTAAAAGTATTAATTCAGGTTATCTCACCTAACCATCCCTCTGGTTGCAATAGCAGTTAGAAGTTAAAAAGGCAGAAATATTGTCAAAATATCTGGTTAAACAATGCCAACAATCAGACTACAAACAAAGATCAGACCTAAATTTTGCATGAAACCCATGGAGGTTTCTAAAAAGTGTTGAACACCTAGATGTGTTATCTGGTCTAGATAGCTTATCTTTTGATAGAAAACATACTTTAGCAGTGTCAGTGGCACAACAGGTAGCACACTTGATTTGGTGCAGAAGGCTGTGGATTCTCTTCCTATACCAGATATATCAATTACTGACACTGTAGTGTAGCAGAATGGAGGTGCTTCACTCCTATGTGTGTCACCCTTCACTGTTCTTTAAACATGTTTATTGCAGGAAGATAAGCCCTCCCCCCACACCCCCAGAAATGCAACATCAACCAAACCTGCTGGAGAAGAAGGTTTGTCTCCCAGAGGCTCCCCAGTCTCTGGAATAAACTTCCCATATGTCAAACAGAGCACCTTCCTGACCCTATTCAAGTACAGCCTTGATGAGTGGATGGGAAACCACAAATTTGTCCCAGGGGTTTCACCTGTGTCCCTCATTGACTAAGGTAATTGGCAGTCCTTTGCTGGTGGATGCAGCTGTGGGCAGCTTTTTTTTTTTTTTTTTTTTGCAAGGCCTTCTACATCTCATATGAATTCTAAGCAAACACAGTTCTGCTTCTCGGAAGGTGCTCTGCATTTCCATAGTTACAACCTCCGTTCTCTAGGCTTAAAGTCTACAGTACTCATGACACAATGCCAGGATGTGACAGCCAGGAAAAAAATACCCCATTGCCATCAGTAAGGCAGCATTCTAGATGTGGTCTGGATCACTCCAGCTGGTTGAGACAGAGATAATTCACAACCAATGCAACAGCCTTTTCTTATCTCACAATTTTTTAGAAATTCGAATAACTG
The DNA here is from genome assembly GCF_019279795.1 of Protopterus annectens. Lineage (NCBI taxonomy): Eukaryota > Metazoa > Chordata > Ceratodontiformes > Protopteridae > Protopterus > Protopterus annectens. Next base: position 1,732,300,615 of record NC_056737.1, read on the forward strand.
AAAAAGCCGTAACTGAAAGCAAAACTATATAAACAAAATACCATAAGCTGACATGCTGATATCAAATACTACTGCCCTTTTCTGACCATCAAAAGTTAAAGCGGAAAACATGCTCTGAGGCCAGAGAGGTCAACATTTACAATTATCTACAAACAAATATAATAATCTAAGCTAGTCACTGATATACATTTATCAACCCATATGCACATCAAACATTTACTACTTATTTGTTTATGTGCCTTTAGAGTACAACACTGATCCAAATGGGCCACTTTCAGGCCAACTGGATGAGTACAAAACATCTGAAGAAATGTTTAAAAAAATTCTGAACACTGACGAGAGGTTATGCCTTCCTTACAAAGAATGAGAATGAATATTTTCAATGAGTTTCAAAAAACTGTGTAATGACTTAGTACGATCATAGAGCTAAATACGTAACATTAGTAGTACTGTTAGATCAGGACAAGTGTTTGAAAACATTACTTTGGAGAAAATATTTACAAAACAAAAGTTTGGAAGAAACAAGAAAAAAGGGAACTGAGATGGATTTGAGGAAACAGAAAATGCAGATCAATAGTATAGTATGTTAATTTAACGTATTTTAAAGGAATGACAAATTTTGGAAGAGGTCTTTGAAAGCAATGGCAGATAACACTTGAGATGAATTTTTTGCATTAAGTTTATGACCACGACTTTGGTACCAGTCATTAGTCTGTGTAAGACCTTCTTGTAGGATGTTGACATTGCTAAGGGTTACAATGATCGCTCCTAGTTTGCAGTCATTATCAAATGTTGTCAGCCACAGTCCTTTAGTTTTAGCCTGTACTTCGGAGAAGTAGATTCTGAACAGTAGGGGTCCCAGAACCCATCCCTGTGGAACACCACTAGTTATGGGTCTGCTGGAGGAGGTGGAGTGTCCTGTTTTGACCGCATGAGTTCTATCAGTGAGCCAGTTTGCAGTCTACCTGACAGTATGTGGGTTGATACCTGAATGGGTGACTTTAGCAATTGTGCCCGAGTGGGGAATATTTCAAAGGCCTTGGCTAAGTCTAGATAGGCTGTTGCAAAGATTTGCACTTGTCTAGGGCTTCGGTGACTGTCTCAAAGAAGTCCACCAAGTTTAACAGGATTGATCTCCCCTTGACAAAGCCAAACTGGGTGGGGTTGATTGTTTGGAGATTTCCTGTATCTTTGTTAATAAGGTCCATGATGATTTGTTCCATGGCCTTGCAGATAAGGCTGGTCAGGCTACTGGGTCTATAGTTCCAGTGGCTCGTGGATGCACCCCTTTTGTGCAAACGGATGACGGTAGCTGTTTTCTATTCTGCTGAGACGAAGCTAGTTCTTAGGTTGTGATTGAAAAGCGTGCCTAGTGGTGATGCTAATTCCTGTTTTAATCCATGCAGAAAACAAGCACGAGATGTTGTCTGGTCCCATAGAAGCTGTGTTTTTGGCCTTGGAGAGGGTGTTTAAGACCTGCTCTTCAGAGATGCTAGGGATGCTTTCGTGTATATGTGGTGGTGACAGGGGAGTGAAGTTTTCACTAAACCTGTCAGCCAGCAGGTTTGCTTTATCGACAGGTTCTGTAAATGTAGTACCATTAACTACAAGTTCAGCTCAAATCTGGGCCTTATTACCTTTGAGGTTACAAACATACTAAAGAGATATACAAGCAAGTACACCTTGCATCTTATAAAAAATATTTTTAAACTGCAGTCTGAATTCAGTGTGCTGCTGAATTATTTTAAGGATGTAAGGAAGACTTTTTCAAAGTTCTGTGGCACAAAAAAAAAAAAGAAGCTGTGTTTTGTGAAACACAGTCTTTCTATGGCATTTGCAGTACCTGAACTATGTATTAGGCTGTCAGCTAAGAAGGGGAAGGACATCAATCTTAGCAGTTTGAAAATAAGGGAGCCTGATTGGAAACCCGATCTCTGTTTTTCAGGTAGTCAGCCTTGCTTTGGCTACAGAAAAGCAGTGGTGTTCTATTTTGGGTAGGTAGGGTAATAAACCTACAAAAACAGTTGCTAATTGCTTACAAGGTTGACAGGCTTTTCTATATGCTGTGGCGAAGAAAAGAAGGGTGCATTCCAGATGTACATGGGGGAAACCTTTAACAAAATGAAGGGTTCTTTCCTGTGACAGAAAGTGGGAAATCTACTGATTAGCAACATCAGTGGACTTGGTTTACCACAATGCTGGTCCTTTCTTGTAGTGTAATGTCTACTAATTAGAACAGCAGTCTGTTAATTTCAGCCTGTACTATCTTGCTATGATATTGAACGTCTAAAAGCAAGTCATGCTGTAACATAAATACTGGAAGTGTCATGTAGTGTCTAGTTTATTATCATGGTTATAACATGCCAGCAAAAGGGGTACTTATAAGAGGTTTGGTGGGCTCTAAATTACCTTGAACTTGAACAATCCACTGAGGTACTAACACATTGCTTCTGACTCATAACTGGCTGTATGCAATTATGTTTTACCTTCCAGATGCAATATTACATTCTTAAACAATACAACCACCTCCAGAAGCATGTAATCATTAACAAAAGAAATACAGCCCACAAAAGCAACTAAGTACTTCCAATGATGTTTTGTTCATGTAACTAAAACAAAATCCAGGTTTAATGCACAGCTGAAGCATCTATCAAGAAGTGCAAAAAGTAGCTATGAGCTAAATTATGGTTTTATCAGTTGCAAATTTAAGTTGAAGTTTTCTGCAGGTAAAACATTTCTACACTGATTTGTTAATAATTAAAAAAATAAAACAGGTTCACAAATTTCTTAAAACAGAAGTGCTGTGGTAGAATTGTCAAATCTAGTATGTAACAGACTATTAGCACAAGAAACATTTATTTGAGACGCCAAACCAGTATGCTCACACACCTTCAGGAAATAAGCCATTACAGAGTGGCAAGGTGATGCCACAATACTTTCATGCTAGTTTCAAATGAAAATGATTTGTCTGGAAACAACACTCAGTGTAGGCAGTTACTAAGGACAGGAGAAGAGAAGATTTTCTCTCTAGCATCCATCCTTGTGTACCCCTCTCTCATGAAAAGGTCAAACAAATCAGCCTAGACTACCTGGATGAGTGGGCTGTTCCACCAATGGTTCGTCCACTACCTCTGCAAAATATCTGCCTTCAATATTTTCCTGCACCACACTACCAGCTTTAACTAGTTACTGAGATAATTTTACCAGTCCTATATACTTAAATTCCTATCACTTCACTTCAGCCTTTTATTCTTCCAGTGAGCAGAGGTCTGTAGTCTGTACTTGTCAAAAAAATAAATAAAAAGAAAGTCACTGACCAATTGCAAGGTATTTCAATGACGTTAGGTGAAATTTTTTACATACGTAATCTAGAACTGAATGTAGCACTCCAGCTGTGCTCAGAAGTGCAATTGCATATCCGTCCGTCCACCCATAACCCCTTTTTCCCATGTTTGCACACTGTACCTGTCATTTTCTATCTTTAGTGCATGCAATAGGTAATGCAGTCTCTGACTCACTATTCTGATGCAAATCTTGTCAATAACCCACTGCGAGAACATCACACATCTTTTTTTTTTCTTATACGGCAGAATACGGTAGCAACATGAACTTTCTTGTCAGTCTTTTCTGAACAGTAAATGAGACTTCTGGGTAGGGTACCTGTTCTGAGCCAAGAACAGCACACAAAACAGCAGGTGGAGGAGGGACACTTTGGGGATAGTCTCCCGAATCACTCAAACCGGCATCAGCCATTCAGCGGGTCAGTGTCACAGTACTGGGGGTCGAAGTACTCATCCTGATAGTGCCTTTAACAGAGCCAGTAAGCTAGACCTGCAGAACTGGAAGCACCCAATTTGAAATGCCCTGCTCAAAACAACAAGCTGAACTTTAACCATTAGAATATACTGTCAGACATGGTAAAATTGCCGCAAGTTAGAAAAACAGGGAGTGGAGGGCCAAACTTCCATGAAAGCGTGAGGAGAAACCACTGCACCTCAGCTTAATATTGTTAGTACATAATTACCATAGACATTCTCACAGTATCTTGGACTTTGCTAGTTTAGTAGCGCTTTCTCAAAGAGGAAGTACTTTGATGGACAGCTTCAAATCCAGTCAAAGGCAATATCAAACACCTCCCTATAATACAGAACTGAGGTGAAACACTTCAGAAGGTTGCACCGGGAGGAGGTTTTGTTTGCTAGTGGAGTTTCATAAATAACTTGGAAGGGAAGCCTGTGGTTTTACTGGCTGAGAGACAAATAATGAATCTGCAAAGTTATGCGTAAGTAACGAGACTAGATGTTATTACAAAGAACTGCACACCAGTCGGTATGCATGCCAAATGTACCGGTCTGATCAAAACAAGTATAGTAGTGAAAGTACACAAAAATGCAGCAAATAAATGGCATCTGACAACGTACAACATTCTTGCAACACTAATAGCTTACCTGAATTAAAAGAGAACCCAGAGAACCAGTGGAAGTTCCTAATGACTATGGCAAAACCAGGGTGATATCTCCAGTAGAGATCCGTGCAATCGGTGCCCAGAATAAATAGAGGGATCCAGCAGCAGCTAAAATCTGCAAATATCAGCAAAATGAAAAGAAATACCTGCTGGTGGATCCTCTGTTTATTTGGGGAAAACAAAAGAAAATTAGGTCAGGGGTGGAAGTGTTATGCAAGTGGTGGCTTGGATTGCAAGAATCCGATTGGCTGCCACCACTTGCTATATGAGAGGCTTACAGTGACAATTTCTTTTAAAAGTTTAATGTGACTAGCATGTAATACACACTGAATTGTAACTATAGCAGGAGAATAACAAGTATGGTTACAATTTCAGCATGTATTACCATTAACAGTTATAAATGTACATTAAAGTTTCTCACACTACTGGAAGGCACTCGGGGGTAACAGACTGGAATTCCTATCGTCTTATAGCATACTCAGATGTAAGCACAGAGGCGCCATGAGACGGTAGTCATTTTCTGACTTAAAATAAGATTGACTTTAGCATTATCTGTTTATCAGCCTACAATTTAATCCAAGCTAAAGTCATTTAAAACAGTTCACTGGTTAAAAATAAAATAAATTCAACTTCTTATAAACAGATACGAATGCCTTTCAGAAGTTTTCATTATGCATGATATTCAGTTCTTAGATCTTATATTCTCTGTCATCCTTTCATTGTAGACTATATTATGCTTATGTATAAGCTATATTTTACATTTAGTCCGTAAAGCAAGGATTTATCATGTTTTAAGGTGCTATTTTCAGCATGATGTGTGTATAAAAACTATGTAAAATCCAGCTGCGGTTTTGAGCCCTGCCAGATGTCAAGAATGTATCCTGGTTTTATGATTAAGCATTTTATTTTTTTCTTATGGATTAATGCAGTGTTTATTTGTTTGTTAGTTAGTTATGAATGTGTTAAACATGTTACCTGTTATAGAACAGGGTACATTTATAGAGGGAGCCTAAGGAGGAAAAACTTCAACAGAAAGTTTTGATGACAGGTCTTTGGCTGGGATTCAGAAAAGGCTACTGCCAGCAGTAAGCCCTAACATGGGCAGTATTCCACTGGTATTAGCCATTTAAGCAATAACCAATGACATGGTGTGGTATATTGAAGATTTACCCATGGTTGGCGTGGTTTAATCATGAGGGCGAAGCCAGAGTGAATTAAATAAAGCCAACTGTGGGTAAATTTCAGTATACCACAAACACGGAGTTGGTTATTGCTATTATACAATGACATTATTTAAGAAAAAAAATACTTACTTTTCTTAAATAATGCCTTTGTATAACGGCACATTACTGTTCTTCCGCTGGTGGTAGTATACTGCTTCCTTGTGTTGATGTACTGCGCATGCATATGGGACTTGCGTTCCTACATATACCCAGTACATCAATGCTTTGAAATGGAAGCAATGGAGAAAAGAAAGTCTCCATTGCTCAGTTTTTTTCTTTTTTTTTATTTATTAAAAAAAAGGTTTTGGACATTTTTATACCAATGGAAAAAGTCTGGGCTACCGGACCTTTTTCCGTTGGTATATTGTGGGATTTACAATGGGCATGCTGACCAACCAGCATGCATGTTTTGGAATATTAATGGGGGGGGGGGTCATTGTCTAATAGCAATTCATAGATAGGGCTACCACGGTGATTCTATATAGTCTGTAGAAACATGATAGGGCAATTCCATGACCATATGGAATGCTAGAAAAGCATTCTGGGGGGCATCTATGCTAATTAGCCATGCCCCCCCCAAGAAATGCCTAAATAAATTAGCACAGATGGCCGTGTTATTGAACACAGCAAAAATGTTGCATTTCCATATTATAGACAATGGAGAGACCATGTAAAAGCTAAGATCAGGTAAGTGTCTACAGAGAGGTAATGATGGTGGGGGGGGGGTTGAGTTTCTGTACATGTGAATGGCAGCATGTGTGCATATCTGCAGAAGTATGAATGGTCTTCCGTGTGTGTGTGTGTGTGTGGGGGGGGGGGGTATGTGGGGGTATTTATGGGTGAGTGTGACTATGAGACTAAGTGTGTGTGTGTGTGTGTGTGTGTGTGTGTGTGTGTGTGTGTGTGTGTGTGTGTGTGTGTGTGTGTGTGTGTGTGTGTGCCTGGCTTTGATTATGTGTGTTGGTGGGTAGTTGCCATACCTCTCAACTCCCCTAGACTTATGAACAAAGCATGTTATATTAGGGGAAACACTAGACATCTTGGATACTCCTTAAATATTATTCTGAGTCTCTTAAAAAGTTAACAGAACATCAGAGTTTGTAGGATGAAACATTTTATGAGAGGGTACTGGATGCTAGGGGCACTCTTTAAATATTATTCTAAGTCACTTATAAAGTTAATAGAAAAACAAGTTTTGCAGCATGAAATATTTTCTGAGTAATATGACGTATGAAACTTTAATGCCTGTCATTATTGACTGACTGTAATCGCCTTTGATTTACAAGAAGGATGGGTTTTTTTTTGCATATTATTTTCTAATGATTCACAGAAGTTACTGCATTTCTAAAACTTTAGTATTCTTTGTCTAATCCAGGAAGGATAACTTTTGTTGACTGTAACAGATGCAAAACTATGCACTAACTACAGTTAATAATTATTGTTACCCTGAATTACTTCAGGGTAAAACACACATAAATCCTGAGAATAAGTCATGCAGACCTAATCAGGTATATTAAAATGCAGTTTGTTTCCAATATTATGGCTTGTAGATATCCATTGCATCTGCAATAAAAGCATTCTGTTTTACGAAACAGGCAAGGAGGTTTTCATGGAGGCATTCAAATTGCATTCTTTTACAAGGTAGTCTCTTTCTGTACCTTTAATGTGAAGAATATAGAGGGTTATAATTGGATCTCCATATCCAACTTATTATGTGTAGGGTTTGCCCTAGCAACTGTGGTTCCCAGTTTGGCAGAGGTATAAGTCCATTTGTTGAAAAGCAAAAAATGTCCATTTCCTAATCTGGTGGAATATGTTAGGTACATTCCTCATGAAAAAAGCTCTGCTTTGCTTTTAAACTGTAGCAAACTGCTAGCTACATATTTAACAAGCAACTGTAATGGCTGCTACAGTTTAAGACACACAATAAGGTCTTTGATTTTAAAATGTTGCAAACTGCTTGCTACATTTTAACATGCAGCTGCTACCATTTATGTCACACAAGGAGAGCTAGAGTGTGACCCCAAATGCAATCCCAGTAATGCACTGAAACGTTTCTTCGCCTCAAAGTGTGGGGCCCTCCTTAGGTACATGGCCCTATTGTGCCTAATTGGTCCAGTCGGCCTAGGTCCAGTCCTGGTTATATGTTTGAAACATGGATGCCAGGAAATTCATGTCAGGAACAGAAGTAAGTGAAGCTTGAAAAGTGAATCATGACACCCATCTCAAAAACATAACAGGTCATTCTATGATCAGAGAGACTTAATTTGTAGAACATGGATCTTTAGCTGTTCTGATGTACTGCTAATTGCAGACAAAATACTGTAGGAGCACAAAGTATTTTACAGCTTTGAAAGCCAAGACAGCAGCCAGAAGCTGTATCCCTGTGGTGAATGAATGTCTTTAAAAGATGTTACGTGCTTCAGTCTGTCACTTTTTTATGACAGCAAAGTACTTTACAGCATTTGATGTTGGTTTAGCTTCTCAGTGCCATTCTGTGGTGACTGGCAACTGTTTATGCTCTAAAGCAAGACTAGAGATTAACAGCACTGAAAGGTGCTTAACAACATTTTAAGTACCCTTCTTACATCAGAAAGGTACTCTACACAGTAGTCTTTTCCCATATTTAGAATGTAATTTCTGAACCATGTACCATATGTATATTTTTTGGCTGAGTAAGACAATTAGTTTACTACTGCCCTTTTTTCAGGAGTCACCTTAAGACATTTATGATGAGTAGATATATTTGGCTAGGACACCTGATAACTTCCATTTATTTCCCAGAAGTAAAATTTCACTTCTGTATAACAGAGAAATAACCTGACAGACAAAATAAAGTGAAATTGTGGACAATGCCTTTTAATTGTTATTAAATAAACAACTCTGCACTGAACTACTTTAACTTCATAAATCAGCTATTATTCTGAGATGAGGTTCAGTTACTAGAACTTAATAAATGACAATGATGAAAGAAACTAAAATGGTTTATACTATAAAGGAGGGTATTATACCTCTATTTTAATGAGAAATACGAGATGAGAAGACCAGCTGTAACTCTTTATATGTGCTTTATTACATACCTACAAATATTTTAAGCACAGGTATTAATGCCCTTTTAGCCTGCCAATATACCAAAACAGTTGCTCCCATAATAAGTGATCAAGCTGTTTTAAAAATATCTGAACTAGTGCTTGCTTTAATGTAGTTTGGTAGTCTGTTCAATGCATTAGCTGCTCTCTCAGGGAACCAATTAATACACTTCTCATTCCTGTAGAATCTTCTACATAGGTTGTTTGATGATACTCTGCTATTTTTTGATAACCCCAAACATTTCCAGAGATAGTTGTCTCTAAATGCCCTATATACCTGAATATGATCTCCTCTTAAATATCTATGAGGCACTGTACAAGGTCAGATATTTTAATCTTTCATAATAACTTAAATTATCACATTCATAGATGCTGTTGCTATATTTCCGCTGTACTTTTTCCAGTTTACTCATGCTTGTTTTCTTACAAGGTTTCCATATTGTTATTCCATACTCAAGTTTAGGTCAGATATAATTAACAAACAATGACTTCATCATCTCTGATTTCCTAGACTTTATAAATCTTTTCATAGTTCTGTAGCTATCGTTAACCAATTAGTTGATATGATTAGAAAAACTCATAGTTGGATCTGCCTATATACCCAGGTCATTAGATGAAGCTATAGTTTCAATCACTGTTTGCAGTATTAAATATTCACCTTTCAATTTATGTCTCTCAAATCTCATATGCTTAGTTTTTGATGTATTTATCAGCATATTATTCTCCTGTGCCCAACCGGTCAATTTAGTCACATTATTTTGCAGACATGCCCTGTCTTTAACACATGTAATCAGTTTACCCATTTTCAGGTCATCTGCATACAGACTGTAGAACACAAGATGCAAAAACCAAACGGCTGCAGGCACACTGAGGTCTGCCTTAATTTACTTTTGCTGAGACTGTAGAACACCTCAGATGAAAAAGATAGGTCTGAAAGATACAATCTAAACAAGTAAGGGCCTAGGACAGAGCCCTGTGGGGCACCCTGAGAATTTTACCTGCCCAATTGTTATATGATACTTGTCATGTCCTGTTTGTAAGCCATGCAGCTATCCATCGTATCAAGAGTATATGAATATCTAGTTGTTCTAATTTACTGATCAGTGTTTTGTGTATGACCCTGTCAAATGCTGGGGTTAAATCTATATAAATTACATCACAGCACAATTTTCATTTATAGTGGTTATTATGTTGTTATTTAACATCATGTTAAAGATTGTAATAGATCTATTTTCAACATAGACATGCGGATGTATGGTTTCAAGTCCAAACCTTTCCAGTTCTGACAATAACTTATTCAAAATTACGTTCTGCATTACTTTTTCCATAAAAAGAAAAGAGACTTAAGTATCTGTATGAGTCTGGGCTTGTCCTACTCCCCTTTCCCTTAAAGACAGGTTTAATAAGCCCACATCTCCAATCTTGAGGAATCTCCCCATATTTATATGACCTAGCAAATAATAAATATAATGGTACTTTATTAGCTGATCATTGTAGTTATACAAAGATACTTGCTTTGGTGGGATATTTGTGCTGTAGCATTCTGATGGCACTCTCAGTACAATGTGTTTCTCCATTCCTCTGCATTCTTTAATGAATTCTGTTGCAATTTATTGACATAAAATGTCATTATGAGTCCCTTGATCTGAGTCAGACAAATGTCCCTATGTATGAGTTCATAAGCTGAAAACTTCACATCAAAATTCAGATACTGTGGAGACTTTCTAACCTTCTCTGTATGTCCCAGTTCTGTTAGTGAGCTAAGTGTCTCTGAAACCTTAGACTCACAGTTTGACATTATGGACTTGTGAAATGTGAAGTTCACTTGCATCACTCAAAGTCTTCCTTTAATAATAACAAAAAAAAAACTATGGCAAGTTACTTCAACTTAAAGCAAAGGTAATCCAGAATGGAAAATGAATGTAGAAAAGAAGATTAGTAAAGTAGAAGTAAAAAAAAAATGGAAGTTGAAGTTATGGAGTGCCTGCAAAGTGAAGGATTTGGTGTAGAAGGTCTAACACAGGTTACATCACAGCATGATGGAATGGGTCCCCAAAGTAAGGAGAACAGTAAGATCATGAGACATCTGAAAAGAAATATGGACATGAGAAAGAAAAAGAGATTTAATGTGGTGTAATATTTATACAAAGGAGAAAGGAAAACTAACCAATACAAAAAGAGCACCATGAAAGATATTTGAAGAGAAATACAGACAAAGGAATCCATCCATGGAAAACTTTACAGTACAAAAAATAAGAAGACAAAGAGGAAAAGCAGAAAAGGAGATGAGTAATGGAGAAGTTAAAGAATTAGAAACTGAGGTTATGCAGTACCTGCGAAGTGAAGGATTCAGTGTAGAAAATCTAATTTAGAAAGCACCACAACAGGATAGAGCAATGGATATCCAAATTAAGGGGAAACCAATGAAACAGGAAGCAATCGGTCAGATGCCAGTAGAAGATATTTTGGAGCTTTCCACAGGAAACCAGTGTAAACGTTCACTTGAAGTTAGACAGCAAGGGAAGGAACAGGAAACTGTGGAAACTCTGATGTAGTCAATGTTGAGGAGTGATAGGCCAGTGAGTTCCCATATGACAGAGCAACAGATGGCACATGATGAAATTGAAGAGAATGTGCCAGAGGAAGATGCTATAGAACTTTCTATAGGATGCCCACAGGAAACGGAAAACAAAGGATGTACTTTCAGTTTAGAAGAAAATGAGCTAAGAGAAGAGTTGCTTGATCTAATAGACATAGATGGACATATTAAGATCAATGAAAGAAAAAGACTGCAGAAGGTCAATAAAACCCAAAAAGTCAGAAGTTTCATAAAACAAATGAGCACACTAATTAGGACTGTCCACAGAGATCCATGGGATATAACAGAAGTAAACAGGATATATTACTGTGCAGCTAAATTAACAACTGATAAAGGTCTACCAGAAGAACACAGGGTAGTGAGGGAAAGGAAGGGGAGAAATCGAATACCATCATGGAAGTATCGAATAGACAAAACTACAAAGCAATTAAGTCAAGAAGTGTCACTGTTAGAAGCATATAGAAGATGGAATAGATCAACAAAAATACTAAGAAAGATAGATGTGATAAAAGCAATGCGCAGTATTAGAACAAACCAGGATCTGTCATGCACTATCGCAAATAAACTAAAAATCTCAGCACATGAGGAAAACCTAGAAGATACGCAGATAAATATAAAGGAAAAGTTCAAAATAAGCAATTTATTGATGACCCAAAAAAGTTTTATAGAGAATTGGGAAACAAGGCAAAAGGAACTGAAAGACTGCCAAAAAAAGAAGAAATAGATACATTTTGGATAAGTATCTATAAAGAGCCTATGGAATATAACAAAGATGGTAAGTGGATAGTAGTAAAAGAAAGAATAAGTAGTTTAAAGGTACAGGATATGAACTGGGATGAAGTAACAGCCAGAGAGATTGAAACAAAGTTAAGAAAAGCTTCTAATTGGAAAACCCCACACCCAGATTCAGTACTTAACTTTTGGTTAAAAGTATTAACATATTTGCACAAAGATTTATCCATGAGTAAGAACTATCTATATGTGCACCCTGAATAGACACCAACATGGCTAACAACAAGAAAAACAATGCTGCTACTTAACAGTGAACCTGCAAGCTACCCTAAAAATTATAGACCAATAACTTGCCTTCCAATGACGTATAAACTATACATGGGAATTGATGCGGCGAGAGTTTATAGTCATTTATAAGAAAACTCAATTATGGTAGTAGAACAAAAGGGCAATAAAAGAAAGTCATATCAAACAAAAGATCATTTGTTGTTAAATAAAGTCATAGTGGAGAACTGTAAAAAGGGGAAAAATCTAAGTATGGCATGGATTGAATACAAAAAAGCATTTGATAGTATCCCACATTCATGGATAAAAGAGTGTTTAAAAATGTATAATATACATCCTACACTGATCTGCTACATTACAGTGACCAAAAAACAGTGGCAGACCACTTTGCTATTAAGCCATGATAACAGACAAATTATTATCCCAGGAATAAAAATTCAAAGGGAGATATTCCAGGGTGACTCTCTGTCACCGCTGCTATTAAGCTGTCTACTTAACAACTTAAGCCATGGGTATACTTTGGCTCCTAGAAAACAACAGTGTAAAGACTTCCCATCATCTCTTTGTCAATGATTTAAAACCTTATAGCTCATCAGATGAGGAACTGAAAGCACAAATGCAAGTTGTCAAAACTTTTTCAGTTGATATAAGAATGCCATTTGGTTGTGATAAATGTGCAAAAACAACCTTTAATGCAGGAAAACTGCAGCACCAAGAAAATATCAGTTTGGGACAAAAATGTGGTGTAAAAGAACTTGAGCAAGAGGGAGTGTATAAATATTTGGGAATTGATGAAGGATCAACAATAAAACATGAACAAATGTGAATAAAACTTAGTAAGGAATACTTTAGAAGACTTAAATTAATCCTGAAAACAGCACTGAAGTGTAGGAACAAAATACAAGCTATAAACCAATTTGCTCTTCCTGTCCTAACTTACAGTTTTGGAATGACTGAGTGGCCACAAAAGGTGTTGGATAGATTAGATAGGAAAACAAGAAGGATGCTTCATGCTCACCAAATGATTTATAAAAATCAGTGCTTACCAAGATTATATATTCCCTGTTCTGAAACAGTGATGGGCCTTACTGAAACTGATTACATGTATAGATCTGCAATCGAGGGACTCCACACATATCTGCTGACCTCACAAGACCCAAATGTAGGGAAAGTTTTGAAACATGAGGAGAAAAAATTGAAGATTACTTTTCTGCTTAAATTAGTAGAAGCATATCGGCATCAAGCAGGAATGGAAATCAAACCAGAAGTAGATAAAAATCATGCAGCAACTGAATGTGCCAAAACAGAAAATAAAGAATATAAGGTCAAGGACCAGCTGAGAAGGCAAGAAATGTGAAAAATGCAAAAATATAGTTGCAAGTATAGAAAACTTCTGGAAGAACCTCATGCTGATCAGGAGCAAATGCAGGAATGGCTAAGGAGAGGCAAATTCAAACCAAGAAATGAAAGGTTAATATTGGCAGCCCAAGACAGTGGGCAGCATGCATGTTGGTTTACAAAGTCTATTGAACATCTGGGAGAAACAAACAAATGTAGGTTTTGTAAAACCGAATTGGAAACAGTCACACACCTCATTGCTGGTTGTAGCGTACTAATGGCAGAAGGACTGTATACTGAAAGGCATAATAATGTGGCAAGATTGTTGCACTGGGGATTGTGTAAACATTATGGTATTTAAGTGGCTGAAAAACACTGGAAATATGAGCCACAAAGCATCATAGAAGATTATGAAGTTTACATCACACGCAAGCATCGATTACCAACAGTTCAAAAGATAGATTCTAGAAAACCAGATGTGGTTGTCCATGAAAAGAAGACAAGAGTAGCATTGCTCATTGAATTCACCACACACAGTGACTACAGTGTCTTGCGTACAGAGAGACACAAAGTCTTAAAATATCAGGATTTGCAGGCAGAAACGAGGGCAGTGTGGAAGACAGTCCCAGTAGTAGTAGGAGCAATGGGTCTTATAAAAAAGAATCTACAATCGTATTTAAATATGTTACCAATACATGTAACTCCATACAAATTGCAGAATGAGTCAGTACTGAGCACATTGCGGGTGCTGCGAAGAGCACTAATGGTTGACATCAAAGACTGAAACAATACTAATTTCATGAACTTTAATCATACTTTGACATAGGAATGGGGTCTTTTCCTGTCATGGTATTAGAAACCCAAAAGATTTGGAGAAATTTAAGAAAAATCAATAAGAGTAAGACTTTAACTAATTTAATAATTTTATTTATTTTTTATTTTTCTTAACCAGGGTAGAACGCTGATCCTGCTAAGTGATTTTTAGGAAATCCATAAGTGTATGAAATGAAATACATTTTTGTGGTAAAGAGCAAAGACACCAACAAGCAACCAAAATCACTCATGAAATGTATCACATTTAAAGATAAGCATCCTTACAATGTGGACTACAGAACAGATACTGAAACATTTTCACATAAGATGAGCAAAATGTTACAAAAAACTGTTATAGTTCTATGTATATAGTAATATTTCTCTGTGTGCGCAATTTATTTCAGTAGATAAAGCATAGGTGCTGTTTCTATGATGCGGTAAGGATGAAAGTTATGCATAAAAGTTGTAAAGAGGAAAGTAGTAGAACTGCAGGTTTAGGAGAAGGGGAGGATGGAGGTAGAGCAGGGTAAATACAATGAAAACATTATCAGGATACGTACCAGTGACTGCTGCAAGAGGGGTATTCATGTGATTGCCCTATTTTGGTAAGAATTGCATTGTGCCTGTTTGAAATGATTCTTTTTCAATCGCAGTAGGAATTTTTTAAAGGATATTATGTGATTTGGGATAGCACCCCAGATTTTGGAAGTGAGTAAAGGGAAGGAGTGTTTGGTACAGTTTAAGTTGGTATGTGGTGTCTGTAGGGGTGGTGCAGCCACTGACAGAGACCTTAGTAATTATGAAATGGTTGGCATGGCATAAAAGGAGCCCAGTAGCTTAAACACTTTTGGCAAATTTTCACATGATGGTCAAATATTTACTTACAACATACCATAACCTCATGTTTTTTGATGATGAAAAAGGTTGTGTTGACTCACCACTTTACTAGTAACCTTAAATTGTTTGCCTTTTGCTGTTAATCAGCATTAATTGTAGTTAGGCTGTTGTGTTTGTGTTCAGTAAGCATATTTTGGCAACACACAAGAATAATTTTGTATATATTGTTTGTTCTTGTAGCTAAGACAGTTTTTAACTTATTCTGTTCTGAGGATGATTATGTCATTCCTTTACAGAGCAAACCCATCCAGAGCAAAACACAGTACAAAAAGAAAAATAAATAGAGGGTCTCTTCTCTTTACAGTGTAGCAGGTTATTACTGCAGGTTATTTCTTGTTTTCAAAAGGAGTGATAAAGTTGAAACTGCTAAGTCTCCAGACTTTTCTGCCTGCTCTTCATCACTCGTGCAGATTATATTATGTTAGATCTGAAGGACACTTACTTGCATCTTCTAGTATTCAAACGTTACTGGAAATCCCTTAGTTTTCAAGTTTGGTATTAGCATTTCCCGTTTGCATTTTTTCCTGGAAAAAGCTCTCAGTTTTTTTCCCAGACCTTTCATACCAACTTGAGCAGTTTTTTTAAATGAGAGGAATTCATATATACACAATATAGATTTATTTTATTTTTTATTTGTTAACTAAGTTAGAACACAGTGATCCCAGTGGACCATTTCCTTGTTCATTCCAGGTCAAAGATATAGAATGCTAATAGCCTAACAACATAATTTTACACAACTGAAGTGAAAAAAAAAACAAAGTACAGAATAACACATTTAGGCAGAGTCCTGAAAACAGCTGTTGCACCACTTATTCACACTGATATATTTTCTAGACCCCATTGTCTTACAGTGAGTAGGAAAAAGTAGGATATTATTCTGGATGGTTCTGGAGCCATTCTGGACACAATTCCAGAGAAAGCCTTTTTAAATTAGTTTTAGTTTACAAGAAAAAATGGGACATCCACAACTGTGGGCAGTACAGAGGCATCAAACTCCTATCACATTGCATGAAAGTTCTCACATTGCATGAAAGTTCTGGAGAGGGTGATTGATAAACGGATACGCAGAGTAGTAGAATGTAAGATGGAGATGAGCAGTTCAGACTTAGATCTGGATGCAGCACAACTGACCCCATGTTTGCAGTGAGACAGTTACTTGAGAAGAAGCTAGAGATGAGGAGAGAGTCCAACTGGGCCATCCTAGACTTGGAGAAAGCATATGACATGGTCCCAAGAAAGCTGATCTGGGCAGTACTGTGGTGGTTTGAAGTCCCAGAAACATTGGCAGAATTAGTGCAGGCTATGTACAAGGATCCAATGACTCAAGTACGAACAGTGTTCGGTCTCATAGAGGGGTTCCCAATGGGAGTGGGTGTGCACCAGGGTTCGGCTCTGAGCCCACTGCTGTTCGTACTGGTGATGGACTATATTAGCAAACAGGTTTGAGGGGACATATCAACAAAGTTGCTGTATGCAGATGATGTGGCATTACAGGCAGACTGTGAACAAGAACTTCAGCAAAGGATATGAGAATGGAATGCAAAACTAAAGGCACATGGGATGAAACTAAGCACAGATAAGAAGTGGTAATGGCAGCAAATTGGGGAAATCAGAAGCTGAGAATAGATATGGAAGGGAA
Organism: Protopterus annectens; assembly: GCF_019279795.1. NCBI lineage: Eukaryota > Metazoa > Chordata > Ceratodontiformes > Protopteridae > Protopterus > Protopterus annectens. Next base: position 1,732,317,695 of record NC_056737.1, read on the forward strand.
GATAGTGGAACGGGTAAACAGCTTCAAGTATCTGGGAGGGGTGGTTGAGGAAAAGGGAAGTCTGAATGAAGAGGTCAAAGCTAGAATCAGAGTGGCTGCAGCTATCTGGCATAGAATGCCATGTGTAGTCTATGACAGACGAATGCCAAAGAAGCTGAAAAGTAAGGTGTACAATGCAGTGGTGTGACCTGTACTACTGTATGGTACAGAAACCTGGGCAGTAAAGGCAGAACAGTTGAAGAAGCTAGAGGTGATGGAAATGAAGTGCCTGAGAAGGGTGGTAGGATGCACATTGTGGGACAGACAAAGAAATGAGGACATAAGATCAGAAAACAAAGTAACTCCAATTGCAGAAAAGTTCAAAGAGAACAGATTATGGTGGTTTGAACACATGTGCAGAAAAGCAGAAGACAATCTGGCGAGGAGGCCAGACAGGAAGAAGGTAAGAGGAAGTGAGGACATCCAGCAAAGAGGTGGATGGATTGTGTGAAAGACGCTCTGCAACAGTCAGGCATGAGTGTTGAAGGCAGGAGTGTGGCACTGAATTGAGAGAGTTGGCAACAGTTAACACGATACCCCAACCCCATGTAGAAAAATGAGAAAAAGGGGGCTGACGATGATGATGATAATGCTCCTAAGTCACTGGGCAAAACTGAAGCCTAGACCCCTTCTGTTTTGCATCCATGTCAGTTGGAATCAAGATGGCACAGACCTACCAGCAGCACACGAGAAATCTGTAGCATTTTTTAGCTCTTTTTTCTCTCCTTCTGTCATTTTGACATCCATCCCACTGCCCCACATCCTTCTCCGTGTCTACCATCAATCTAATCACCCTCAGTCCACTTTGCAAATTTAAGCCAAGGTCATTGAGGATCCTAAAAGCATCCTGGGAGGTCTTGCTCTCCTACCTCAAGTGGGGGGGGGGTACTTATGACCTAGCCTGTTTCACCTTCTCTTCCTTGCTGCTTCTGTGATGATGATCAGGTTTGGGCATGCAGTGAGGGCATGCAATGTTTCACCCTGCCTCTGCAGCAGCTCAGCCATGTCCCTACCTTAAACCCATTTAGACCCTGTTTCCACCAGAGATCATAGCTCGATCCACCCACAGAACTTCCCATCCTCTCTGGGATGAAAATGCCCATCCCTTTCTGCTGCTCCATTAGTTACCTGAGCCGCAGTCAATGCTTTATCCCTCTATGCTACTGGAGTGGTGCTGAAACTTGTAACATTACTTTAACAGTCTTTCAGTCACTTGAAAGATCAACTAGACCAGGAAATTAAACTGATTCTGGCACTGGTCAAGTAGCTTCTAGTTGGTAACATCCAATAAGTTGCACACCAGTAGTCCTTCCTTTGTCCTTCTCCATGTCAAGTTCTGATGGATGCTCCATGTTTAGATTTGGGATAAATCTAGAAATTTGGCTAGTTCAGGTGAACTGGTCCTCATTTCAGATGAAGCTGTTCATCAATGTGAAAGAGATGTTAGTCTAAACTTTAAACAACCTCATTAATGTGATATATAAACAAGAAAGGAGATGTGACGATTTTATCATTTGTATAGTACGGCCTTGCAAACTGTGGGAGTTTGTGTTGTCTTTTACCCTTCAACTAGTGGTCATTCATTTTCCACTAGAAAATAGTGTTCTAGAAGGATTGCTGTGCTGCTGCATGCATTTGGATTCTGAGTGAATGTGCATAAAGAAGGTCTTTGGCCTTCTTGCATTCAAGTGGGAACATCTGGAGATGAGCCCCTTTGCATCTGCCTAAATAAAGGTGCACCAAAACGCATTCCACAAAAGTTATTTTGTATCTACAACCTTTCTTTGAATATTTGTCAAAACAGATATTAGCAAAGCAGCTAAATGTTCATATGTGCGCATTTCACCAAGCAATAGAAGCTGGATTACATATTCAAGGCTAGAGAAGGCTTTGTTATAGCTGTTATCTAATGAATGTTTATGGGGGGCCTCTACTTTGTTTGAAAATTCATAGTCAATACTTCACCAGTAAAAAATGAAACTGTGAAGGCAAGAAAAGGGATACTATTTTGCAGTTTAATTGTACACGGACCTCATTGTAGCAGTAAGATGACTGAATCCTTTTATGTTCTCACAGTGTGTGTTCTATTCACTTCCACTGTAATATAGTCCCATGAAATATAGCCGCTTCTGAAAAGTGCTCCATTCCAAGCCATATCCGTGTATACACCTTGAATAAAAGAAATAAAAATGGGAAAAAAAATCAAATAAAATCCAACCTCCCCAACCCATTAAGTAAAACGTTCTGAGACACACACACACACACACACACACACACACACACACACACACACACACACACACACACACACACACACACACACACAGTGTGTGTGTGTGTGTGTGTGTGTGTGTGTGTGTGTGCGCTCGCGCTTGTGTGTTTGTGAGAGTGTGTGTGTGTGTTTCTATGTATACTTATATTTTTCTCACACTTTACTGGAATGCTGAATGGAAACTGCTTCATCCCACTTCTTTCCCTTGAGAGATCCTATGTTTCTTTGGCTGTTTCTTAAATTCTAACCCTTGTACATTGTTGCAGGTTTAATATAGTGAGATGCTTGGTAAGTTACATTAACAGTCTTAGTAAAAGTGTTGGATTGTTAAAGCATTTAGTGTGAAATGGAAATAAATTACTCATATTACACTGTTACTTTCACCACCTTAATAAAATATTTGATGTATGGTGTATTGATAAGGTCTATTATGGCACCACACTTTTGCAGTCTAGTTATAGAGAGGCATCTTCTTTATATGACATATTTGGCTGAAGGTGCTTCAACAAAGTATTAGTTTACAGGTGTGCACACTTATGCAACCAGCTTATTGTACTTTTTTATGTTTTATATTTCCTCCTCTAACAGATTTGTTTTCCAATTGAACTGAACAGGTTAGAGGTCACATTAAATGTGGGAAAAGTTTTGAAATGATTTATTGTGGTCTCTTTTTTATATCACAAAAACCTGGCATTTTAACAGGGGTGTGTAAACTTTTTATATCCACTGTATATATATATATATATATATATATATATATATATTTATACACACACACACACACACACACACACACACACACACACACACAAACTCAAATTCCGAGGTCACACAACATTGGAGAAAAAGACACCCCCCCAGTCAGCAAAAATAGTTATGATCAATAGTACTCATTCCTTTTGCATTCACAGAAATGACCATTGTCGAACTGATATGCTCTGCTTTCTCAAAAACCCTTCATGCTATAGCAAGAAGGCCATATTTTGCACTGCCTTAGTGGAACAGGGATCAAAGATGTAGTAGAAATGCATAGCTAGATGCTAATGAAAAAAATATCTATATAAATGAAAAAAACTGGGAAAATTGAGAATGAGACATCCTGAGAAGACCAGAAGAGAGGGAGAGAGTTGTGTGAGGTACACGAGATTTAGAGTGCTATTTACCATTGAGTTTTGTGATTGTAGATTATGTTTGGGCTAAAGGAGATTGAAGAACTCCGGGGAACAATATAGAAGCTTTAGATGGTTGTGAATTTTCTAATCAGACGAGAAAGGGCTGAATGGAACTTGAGAAGTCTGGAGATAGCAAGAGGTCAGTAGATATGATGCAGTAAGGGAATGTAGGAAGGAGAAAGGTAGAAGACTGAAAGATGTAGGTAAAGGTTGTCAGAAGTGTAGGGGCATGTGGGTAGTGAATTGTAAGATGGCGTGAAAACATGGAAGATGGAGACATGAAGGGGAAGACAAGAAGATGGAAGTCATGGTGGAAGGACAGCTAAACAAAAGAAACAGTGATGTGTAATGAAGGGGAGACACAGACAGTGGTAGCCATGCCAGAGGCAACACCACAAGGAAACCCGACAAGAGTGGGTAAAAAGAAAAACTCATTCCAGTGGCAAAGGTGGATGGCCACGGTGGTGCAGCGGTTAGCATTGCTGTCTCACAGCAAGAGGTTCTCCAGTTCGATTCTCGGCTGGGGTGCCTTCTGTGCGGAGTCTGCATGTCCTCCCTGTGGTCACGTGGGTTTCCTCCGGGTGCTCCGGTTTCCTCCCACATCCCTAAGACATGCAGTAGATGGATTGGACACTCTAAATTGGCCCTAGGTGTTAGTGTGTGCGTGTGTGTGCCTTCTGTGGAAGGTTGGGCGCCAGGCTGGCAACTCAACACTGTAAAACTCCACTGCTAATCATGAGTGGACAGATGATCCACTGTGGCGACCCCTAACCGGGAAAAGCCGAAAGAAGAAAAAGAAGATTCCAGTGGCAAAGGTAGATTGTGGAAGAACAGTGAAGAGAGATTGTAAGAAGAGTACAGGATTGATAGAAAATGGATCAGGTATACTTCAGTGAGGAAGGGAACTAGAACTGAGAGTAATGAGGGTCAAGGTGGTAGAAATGTAGTGGGATAGACTGCAGGGTGAATGGATATTGACACTGAGTAGGAATTGAAGGAAAACATCCATTGTGGGGACAGCGGAGAGGCTTTTGGTGACTAGAGACTTAGTTGCCAAGGGTATTATGAATCTTGACAGACACAAGACAGAGAACAGATTACAACAAAACTGGTCTTGAGTCTTAGACTTAGTACAAGATAGGATTGACTGACACAGGTCGTCTCCAAGAAGGTAAGATAGTAACATGTTTTAGTGTCTGTAGATACTAGTAAACTGTCAAAAGAAAGAGCTAAGGTAAAGGTAAGCAGGTCCAGGTTGGTGGCATAGAGGTGCCATGATAGAGGTTATTGCTAGCTTTCTTAAAATTGATACATTAGGCAGCTGGCGGCACGGAAAAGTAAAAAAGTAAGGTGGAGAATGACTGACTATAACAGGAAACAAGGCAAAAGGAGTTCACACTATTAGATGTATGAGATCAACTCAATACCAGGGGCAAGAACCATTTTAGCCCAGAAGGAGTAATACTTTTCAGAGCTGAGGTTAAAAAATGCATCTCATTGATCATACTTTTAAACTTATATGATAGAGGGAGTGTGGGGGGGATCACAGAAGGAAATGAGTGGTAGATACTCAGATAGCCAACAGAAAGAAAAGTTGGATGCAGGAAACAACAAGCAAACAAACAAGCATGGTTTGGAAAATGTCTGGGGACAATTAATATGTAATGCAATCTCTAAAATAATATTCAATACTGTAATGAACTGATCGCTGATGGTACTTACTACCTTTTCATATCTGGAAGATGTCACCAGTATACTTACAGTCAAAGTTAGTTCAAGACTCATGCTAACTGTTCCTCCCACCCTCTAAAAGTATTTTGGAATGGGCCCTAAACACTCTTCACTAAACCAAAAACATTACCTTTGACATGTAGCTGCCCTGGCACTTGAAACAGCTTGAGAAACCACAGAGGTTCCTCACAAAAAAGAATACACAGAGTAAACAACAACTCCTATGTGAACCATCTCAAAGCCCTAGTCTCTGTACATGCTGTCCTACAGACTGCTGAATGCTAATCTATGCATAGCCTACAAGGCATCATCTGATCTCACACTGATGGATTTGTTGCACGTCTGCAAAACAAATATCATCAGAAATACCTGTTCTAAGGATCTATACCTTGTCTGTTGCATAAACAGGACATGTTGGAGGTAGAGACATGTGTCTCAAAGATTACCCCTTCTCCGGAACAGGCTTGCCATCCATGTGAAACAAAGCATATCCCTAACCTTATTCAAATGTTACTTGGACCAATGGAAGGGAAATTGCAAATTTAACCCAGGTTTGGCATCTACTTCCCTAATGGACAGGGGCAGCCTGTGAATGCTTAATGTGTACAAGCCTGTATCTTAACTTGTAAGTTTTCTTGAGGTCTTGATACATGTCAGCAATATTTTGGCAAATTTGGGGTAAGCTTGGCTAGGTTTAAAATAGCTCTTGGGCTGATAGCCTAGTAACCACCTGTGAATCTATGGACCTACTAGCTCTGTGGCACCCAGCAGTACAACATGGCTATTTCCTGGTCAGTACTAAGCAGTGACTCACCAATCCCATCATGAGCCACTTTGACCTTAACCTCCACTGGATACTTGCCCAGTGCTTGGAGAATAGCCATAGTAGTACATCTGCCCAATGGTGGCCTTATCACTAACCCAGGGAGCTATAGACCTATTAGCTTTTCAACTGTTATCTTTAAAGTAATAGAGTATATTATAATAGAACTCATAAATAACGATATATGCAGCCTACAATTTTTGTAATGGAGTGTACTATAATGGAACTCATAAATAATAATATATGCAGCCTGCAATTTTTATTTTGCATATTATTTCCCATTTGAAAACCAGGAAAGTGAATTGGGCCTGTAACAGATAAGAAAAAAAAGATACAAGAAGGGTGACATAACCTTATTGCAGCAAAGAGAGCAGCTTGCTAACACATAAATTAACTACATACATATGAGAAACCAGTTATAAGCCGTAGTTAGTATGCATAAAAAATCTTGTCTAAATTACAAGATGTATAATCCTGCTAAAGTTCAACAGATGTATATTAAACTATTTGGAACCTGTAGCTTTATTTTTAATGTACATTCTATGACTTTGTCATGTAGGTGTGGTACTTGAGACATCTACATTCTCACATTTTTGTCTGAGTTACCTTATTCAGCCAGTATATCTGTAGCAATGACATGAATAATTTTTATAGGCATATTTTAAAGCTTGCATTAAATTCCTTTAAGGTATTTTATTCCATTATTTCTTTTGACAAGCTATTCCATGTAGCTGGTCCTACCTACAGTCGCTTGATCTCAACCAGATTAACTCTGTGAAGGACAGGTTTTGTTTACTGAACCCAGTAACATGGTCAGCTGGTTTGACACTAATTGACAATCTGGTGTAATAAATAAGCTTATTGGCTTAAATATCAGCTCATATTTAACCTGCTGGATTACCAACTGACATAAACTGACAGCGATGGTTGATGGCATGCTTTCTTCTAAAAGGCTTATCAGCTGTGGTCTACTACAAGGTTCAATACTGGTTCCACTTCTCTTTGGCATATACTTCTCTAGTTGACGCCAAGAGTCTGTGACTGACAAAGTGTGCTGATGACTGCAACTTCACACTCTTATAAATGCTCCAAGTGATACCTGTATTCTGCATGAAGTTGTAAACTATATTGATTCCCGCTGTAAAGGACATGGTTTAACGTTCATCACAAAAAATGCAGTATTATACTCTCAGCAGTAAGAACAACAGTACAGCTACTACCTTAATAATACATCTCCTCAAAGTTGATACTAATATCAAAGACTTAGGCACGTTCATGGCCCATGAGCTCCCACTTGACCAGCATGTTTAAACTACTATTAGAAATCCTTCTGTCTAGCAGACCTATTTACTTAAGGTATATCTTCTAAATTCAAGGAAGGTATTGCCCTTTTCTACTCCTCCCTCTAATCAGGCCCAAAGTAGAATATAATGCCCTCTTCAGCATGTACCTCTCCAAGTGTACCTCCTCTTATAGAGTGCTGCATGAGGACTGCTGTTTGACATTTATAGCTTATGAAGGATCCTATCTTACTTGACCTGTTACATATACCAACAATGGTAATATGTATTGTATAACAATAACTCCAAGAATTTAAATCTACATCAAACTATTTACACAATCCTTTGGCAGAATAGATATCTTTGTGAAAGGATCTCCTACCTAAAGAATAAGCTCCCAGACCATATCAAACAATATACCTCCCTAACTCTTTTCTAAACAAAACCCTACCCTTATTGATAGAGAGGAAGAAAATCAGTGGGATTTGCTGTCACTAGACCTTAATGGTTTACTGGATCAACCTCTTTAAGCAAGCAAAATGTAAATAACACAACACAAGTTGGCTTCAGCTATGCTGGCAGTCCTTCCTAAAATTCACACTTGTAAATAACATTGTTCATATATTCCCAGGATGTGTTTTCATCTTGTATATAATGCAGAATGTCCACCACTGGTGTATATCTTGCTGAAATGTGCTATATTAAAAATCCAATACAGTTGCATTCTGCATTTATTTGTAATGTTCATAGGGTCATAGGTTCAAAGATAAGTATTGGGCTAGCTGCCCTTGCAGGACATTTTAAGCCTAGCCATTTTCCCTTTTTGTGCTTGAATTAACCTATCTCAATTAGGTGTTAGATAGGCCTTACCCATCCCATGGTTTATAATTATATGTTACTCCTAGTGGAATAAATAGGATCATTCCATAGATAATTCTTTGAGGCCCCATGCATAGGATAAAGCATTTAGGAGCTGCCTCTGTCCATTAGTATGGCAGGAGGCAGTCCTGGAATAAATGTTTTGTTTCCCATCTATAGCTCCAAGTTATGCTTGAATAAAGACAGGGATGAGCTTTGTTTTACATGGATGGTGAGTTTGTTCCAGAGCAACAGTATCTTCTACAAGATAAACCTGTTCCTCCAAACCATTCAGTTGATGTTACAGAAGAGGTTTAGATCCCTAGACCAAGTATTTCAGATGCTATTTAACTTGCTGATGTGCAGTATATCTGTCAGTATTGGGTTGGAGAATGCCTTGTATGCCAGACACAGATCACTTCTTAACTGTCTGTAGGATATTGAATATAGTGACAGGAGTTTGAGTTTGTCCATGTAGGAGATATTATTTAGATTTTGTGTCTTTTTAGTACAGTATCTCTGTGGGCATTCTAACTGTTGCATGCATCTGGACAAGTACATAGTTCATAGGTTAGTACTAGGCTAACTGCCCTTGTGGGCCATTTTAAGCCTAGCCAATTACCCCATGTGAGAATCAAACCCTGCACCTTGTGTCTGCAAGGTAAACACCTTAACCATTCTGTCATCCTCCCACAAGCAAGTGGAGGGATGCAGGCAGCTAAAGGCACAGAGAATGGGAGACACAGGTTTGGTGCTATCAAGTTGGACATGGTAACCCTCATTAGCATGTGAGTGAAAGCAAGCACATACATAAGGATGATGTAGTAGACCCTCATGTTGACATTAGGGCCCATATAAACCATTGACATGTGGGGTTAGGCCCAGTAGAAATGCCTTCATAGCCTGCATCACTAGATGTGAGTAAGGGCCTCTTTACTGGGGAATGAATGAACTCAGTGGTGATAGGAAAAGACTTAGTGGTTGGCAGGAACACTGTGAAAGAGCCCCTATGAAAAAAAAAATCCTTCTCCTCCTCTGCTCTGAAGTTTGGAGTCTCACAAACCTGGTCGATTTCTTTGAAACAGTCACCAAGGCCATTGACGAGGGGAAGGTGGTCCACACAGCCTACCTGGACCTCGCAAAAGCCTTCGATACAATACCCGACTCGGGCATTATAGATAAGCTCACCAGCTTAAATATAAACACCTATGTCACTATGTGGGTTGCAAACTGGCTCAAGTACAGAACCTACATGGTTAGAATTGCTGGAGCCATGTCAGACTCCAAACCAGTTACAAGTGTTGTCCCACAAGGCTCAGTCCTGGGACCTCTCTTGTTCGGTATATATTTCTCGGAGGTACAGGCCAACATGGGAAGGACTGTGGCTGACCAAGTTTGCACATGACTGCAAACTGGGCGCCATAATCGACTCTCCAGCCGACACAAGCATCCTACAAAAGGGCCTCATAGAAACAGACAACTGGTGCCAGAGCCATGACCTCAAGCTAAACGCCAAAAAGTGTATAGTCATCCCCTTTGGCAAAAACAAAGTGCCCACAAATTACCACATAGGTAGTTATCCATTAAGTACGGAAGAAGTAATTAGGGACCTGGGGACCCAAGTTGATAGCAATGTCTCATTTGAAAACCACGTGGCCAAAGTGGTTAGAAAAACATTTTATATAGCCCACCTAATCATGAAGGGATTCACATCTAGATCAGGGGAGGTCATTGTGCCTCTTTACTCATCCCTCAACAGGCCCATAATTGAGTACAATACCCCTTTTGGGATGTACCTTACCAGACACCTGCAGCAACTGGAAAGACCCCAAAAGTACCTCACCAAGAGGATCAAAGGGCTCAAACAGATGCCATATGCTGCCCGGTTAAAGAAACTCCAGCTCTACTCAGTGGCATACCACCTGCTCAGAGGCGATCTGTGCCTGATGTATAAAGCCTTGTCCAACCCAGAATTAATGGACATGCTGTACCTCAGAAAATCCAAATCCCATCGAGCTACGCGCTCGAGAGACTTGAACCTCAGCACTGAAATAAATAGGACATGCTGGAGGGACAGATTCATAACCCAGAGGCTCCCTTCACTCTAGAATAAAATCCCAGTCCAGGTTAGGCAGAGTCCCTCACTGACTCTCTTCAAGAGGAATCTTGATGAGTGGATGGGAGATCGTAGGTTTACCCCAGATATCACGTCTGTGTCACTGTTAGACAGAGGCACAGTATACTAACCTTGAAAAAGGGCATAGCAAAATTCATTTAAAATGGGTGGCGAAAGCCAAACACACTCTGGCTAGGCTTATAAATGCCCTAGGGCAGATAGCCTAGTATGAACAGTCTGATTCTTGCAGATTCAGGTCCCTTTGTCAATAAACTCCTTCATCCTACCCCACTATGATTTTCTTTCCTATAGTTTCTCATCTCTCCACCCCTTATAGGTCCAGAAGCCAATACACTGTAAAAGAGAAGGAAGCCCCTCTATCTTAACTGCCAGTTTGCTTATCCTAGGCACCACCCCACTGGCTCCCTTTTCCATTTCCTGAGATGATGTTCCCTTCCTACATTTTTGAATCCTCCATGCCTAGTGATCATCACAGAGCTGAGCAAGGTACAGCCTTCATCCACATAGACATCAGGAAATTTTCATTTATACCCTAATATCCCCTGTTCTATTCCTCTTAAATGCTTTGGGTAGGGGTTTGCAATGAGTGAAGTGTGGAGCCTTTATTTGCTCCCTAAATTACACAACCCTTCTAACAACTCAACCTCCCTTCTTTACGTAGACCACTCCAGCTAGGTCCATTATTCTGTAAGGAGACTCATTATCAGATAACATATCCACAGCATTCATTCCTTTCAGCCCCGTTCCAGCAGAGAGGCAAGTAAGCAAGGTTTGTTTAGTCTTGTCTCCCCAGCAGGCTATTCCAGTAAGGCTACTACTCATACTAGGTTGAATGACTCACAATCAGAGCTCCATCCATCCACATCATGGAGCCAGATCCTGCAACCTTCCATTTGATATTCCCCTTTACCAAGTTTGCTACTCAACTTCCATCCCTTCCATTTATGTCATTCCTGAAAAAACTATAACCAGGCACCTGTATGTCTCACCTTGCACTGTCACTGATTCATCTTTCTGTGATACCACAAACACCCTTTCTCTACAGTGAAATCACTGCTTAAAGCTCCACCTTTCCCATACACAGTACTTAAGGTCATAGGTTCACAGGGTTATTTAATTATTTACTTTAGCTGTTTGTTAACCATGGTAGAGCTCTGACTCTTAAGAACTATTTTCAGCCTCAGCCTGGAAGAAAACAAGTTACAATAGCAGAATAAGTTTTAATGTTTATAAAGCATACACACTGTAGTTAGAACAGCAAATGAACATTTACTAAGTTTGGAGAGGAATGCAAGATAGGAGCAGTCACTGAATCCCAAAATGATTTAGCCATCCTGAAGGAAGACTTGTCCCAAATAAATAACTGGTGGCAAAATCATTGACTGAAAATAAATCCAAAAATTGCATTATCGTATCCTTTTTTGAAGTCATCTAGCCTGGGGAGCTACCACACTGACAACACTTCCCTAAAAGCTGACTCAGTTGTTCAGGATTTGTTAACTTATGTGGACAGTGACCTGACTTTCAACGATCATGTGTCCATTATCAGAAGAAAGTCCTTCTATATTGCACAGCTTAGAGGGATTGTGTCTTGCTCTAGGAATGTCATTGTCCTCATTTAATCAGCCCTCATTACGCCAGTCTTGGAGTATAATGCCCATACTTCCGTATCTAGTTTCTCCAGTGCCTGAGCAACTACTCAATTTCAGGTTGGCTTTATCCCATTAAAGCCACAGATCTGAGTTATTAAGGGAGCAGGAGTGGACTAATGTCTTAACTCAGCAGGGCATTCACTAGTTGGTACACGACTGTACCAGAAAGAACAGAATTCTGAATTTGGTTTTATCCAGGCTGGGCTGTGAGGGGTGGGGTGGAGAGATCACAGAGTTGGCCTAACCCATATGGAGCAGGTCAGGGATGGCCAGATGATGGTTCCATTAGCTGATAGTGATTGTGTCAAAGTTGAGACAGAAGGACAATGATGAGTTATTAAACTGTGGGTAAAATTTGGGAATGTCCTAGTTCTAAGAATGGGTCAGGGTGGTAATATTCATGTCTATGGACAAGTGTTATGTGGTAAAAAGGAAAAATGAAGAGAAGACCAATGGCTGCAAAAGATGATTGACTTCAATAATTGGCTTAGTTTCTGGTGTTTTTACAGGAGAATTCAATATTTGTCAACATAGGAAGACATGGTTAACAACCATGTTGCTTTATAAAGGATGGTCTGCACCTGTCCCCCCAGGCTTCCAAATATTGGTTAAAACTTTATCCATCCCCTTAGAGCATTTTTAGGCAATGCCAAATTAACAAACCTACTGACATAGCAAAAAAACCCAAAGAAACCTAAAGGTGTTACTGCTCAATGCTAGGAGCCGAAATAAGAAACTCCACACTCTACACACCCTCCTTACTCTGGAGAAATTAGACATATTTGCCATTAACACAACACGGTTTAAATACGCAGAAAGCACAAGCACTCCAATAGTGCAAGGCTTCAGTGTCTTCCACATATTTAGACCATCAGCTGCACAGTCAGGGACAAAAGTTGGAGGAGTCGATCTACGTTAGCAACAGGCATACCTTCAGTTGGTTAAACAGGATGATGCCCTTGAGTTTATTTACATGCACAAAGTCCCTTATCATATCCTAGCATGCTATAGGTCTCCCTGTATGTCCCAGGAATCCCATAGCTCATACCTCAATCTACTGGAGACACTAACCTTTAAACCAAATATCAAATTCATGGGGGACTTTAACTACACCTGTATTATCTGGGACACACAGACTGCCTCAGACTTGCAGGCACAATGATTCTTGGACTTAATTATCACAAATATTGTTGATCAGAAAATATGCACACTCACCAGAGGTTTAAACATACTGGAACAGGTACTCTACAATATGGGACAGTGCTCACACCCCCCAGTGTCACATCCCCACTGGTGATCATGGACCACAAAGCTGTCTCCTTTGAAATAAAAATTGACTTGATAACCTGAGCAAACCCTGTAACAGTTTAGGAATTATTCCATAGCAAACTACTGCTGTTAAGTGATAGTTTGTCAAAATTCAGTGCCCCGCCTAAACAGGAGTTCACAGTAACCTGTGCATAATTATTCATAGAGAACCTCTACAACCATGTAAATGACTGTACAGTGGCTGCTGCACCTACTAGAAGTAAGCTCAAAACAAACTAAAAACAAACCACACTGGTGGAACCTTAACCTTTATAGGGTATATAACAAAAGGAAGAAGCTGATGACTAAAATCAGGAAGTGCAAATCCCATAATGAGAAGAGCTTTCTAATTAAAATAAACAGGAATCTGAGAGAACTAATTAAGTCCAACAAGGTATAATTACAAAGTCAAGATTGTCTCAGAGGCTAAAGGCAACCACAAGGCATTCCACAGCTATGTCTGCAACCTAAAAGGCAGCACGCAGTGGTTTGCCAAACTGGTAGTCAATGGCACCAACTTCACTGAGCAGAATGATGTAGTGAATCTATTAGCTGATAAATTCAGCTCAAATTTCACCTCCCCATTCCCCTTCTGCCTCCCCACATGAAATAACTACTAGCCTAGCATAACCCTATCAGGCAAAAGCAGGGTGAAGGCCATGCTGGCGCTTGCCAAAACCACAGCCTCAGTTGACCCCGACAGTATCCCTGGATGCCTCCTAAATAGCTTGAAACATGGCCTATCAGGACAGCATGACTCAGTTTTCCATTATAGCCTTAAAGCAGCTTTATACCATGAGAAAGGAGGACTGCAGTGGCTATTCTAGTTCACAAGGGTGGCCCACCATTTGCAGCAGAAACTACAGACCCATTAGTCTGTCTAGTGTAATATGCAAAGCTGTGAAACAAATTATCATGAAAATGATCAACAAAGACATAGGTAACCTTTAGGCCCCAACCCAGTTTGGCTTTGTCAGGAGAAGGTCATGCCTACTAAACCTGGTGGACTTCTTTGAGTAGGCTCACTAAGGCAATAGATGAGGTTACAACCATGCATACTGCCTACCTGGACCTGGCTAAAGCATTTGATAAAATACCCCCACTCGGGTATAGTTGACAGAATCACTGAACTGAGCATAAACTCCTGCATAGCTCACTGGATTATCAGATGGCTCACAGACAGGACACAGGACAGCAGGATTGGTGTGACAACCATCACTAAGAGACCAGTCACCAGCTGGGTAACTTAGAGTGCTGTGCTTGGAGCACTCCTGTTTGGTATCTACCTCTTTGAGGTTAAGGCTAATGTGAAGGACCTTTGGCTGAACAAGTTTGCAGATGACTGCAAATTGAGAGCTGTCATAGATTCTCCCTGTAACACAAACACCTTACAAAAGGATCTAATATAGACAAATGACCGGTGCCAAAGGCACAGATTAAAACTCAATGCCAAGAAATTCTTTATAGTACCTTTTGGGAAAACGGACACCCAGGCTAATTACACCATTGATAAGACACCCCAGCATCAGGGAACATGTGTAGACAGCAATCTGGCCTTTGATGCCCAAGGTAGTAAGAAAACTATTTTATGTCACCCAACTTATAGGTAAGGCCATGGCATCCATGTTCAAAGAAGATGTAGTGCCACTTAAATTGTCCCTTATCAGAACCATCTTTGAGTACAATGCCCCCTTTGGCATGTACCAGACTAGACATATGCAACAGTTGGAATGTCTTCAAAGGTTCCTTACCAGGAAAATCCAGGGTATAAACACATTGTCGTATATGAATTGCCTTAAAGCCCTATCTCTATACTCAGTCTCCTATAGGTTACTGAAAGGCAATGTACAATATGCTTGAAATACAAGACAACTTCTGATCTAGCTCTGATGGATCTTTTTGCACATCTGCAAAATGAACAGCATCAGAACCAGTAGATTCAGGGATTTAAATTTTGCTTGTGCCATAAATAGAATATGTTGGCAAGACAGATACGTCTCCCAGAGGATCCCCATGGTCTGGAATAGCATCCCCATCCATGTGAAACAGAGTCCGTCTCCCAGAGGATCCCCATGGTCTGGAATAGCATCCCCATCCATGTGAAACAGAGTCAGTCCCTAACCCTATTTAAGTGTAATTTTGACCAATGGATGGAAAATCAGAAAATCAACCTGGGTCGGGCTCCTGTGTCTCGGATAGACAGAGGTAGACAGTAACTATGTCCAAACTAACATACTAACATAACCCTTAGAAACTTCCTAATATACCCCCTCCTAATAAATTCCCATGATACATAGGGACATAATTGGGTTGAGTTGTGCAGCTAGGCTTATAAAGGCCCTGGTAGTCATTAACCTAATATATTTCTATAAATCTAATGACCTAAGTGCATCACAGTTGTTTCATTACTATTGCCAAATCCAGGATGAATGCCGTTTCCACCAGGCTTAATAAAGTATACCTAAATTGCCCTGGTAAGCTTCTCTCTGAATCTTTAGAAAACTAAATCAGTACTTCACAGCAGCAATTCTAAAATATGTATGCCTCAAGGGCTACCAAAATAAGAATTAATACATTGATCTTTATTCCTGTGGCAGCTCTGCAGCATGTAGCACAACTGATTAGGGGCATACACTGAATTTAAAAGTATAAGATTCATTTGGCAATTGAATGCAAATAGTTATTGTCACACTACTATATGAATACCTGTCAAAGTTATTATCCTGTTCAAACAAGACAGTGTAAGGGAACACCTACTACTTATGGTAATATTCTCTTTAATATACTTACACCCATAGAATGTGATATGAAATTCTCTTTTCAAAACTGCTGTACAGAGTGAAGTAAATATTGGATCTTTCAAATTTACTAAGATGGACATGCATATACTGGAGAAAAGGAATAAATATTTCCAGTCATCCTGTCCTAAATGTATATGTATTGAGAGTTGGAACATTTTGCATGACTTCTTTATCCTTTGCTCCAGCTATCAACTCCAGTGGTTGTATGCCAGCTGTATGGAGAGATTCCCTGTGTCTGCGTAGTGGGAAAACTGTGAGATCCACATTGTGCTTGTATTAAGAGCTGCTAATTACATTCCATTATTGTGCTGCCATTATTTGAAGCCATAAAGCTGCATGTGGGCTGCCTGGGTGTGGAGCATAGCATGTTAACTCTTAATGAATGGTCAAAATGGAGACCACAGACTAATCCCTCTTTTCTCTCCAACATATGAATACATTGTCAGTTTTACATTTTTATGTGTCTAAGGCATGGAAGAGAGTGCTGCTTGCACAAGGCAGTGTGCATAGTAATGACATTCAATCATATAAACTTAACATTTGATGATGAAAGTGAAAGAGTCACTACATCAAAGTTCCGCTTTTATACTGTTGCGTGCAGTAGCCTGAGTGTCATGTCTGCTAAATGTAATAAAATGTGCACACAGTTTTAATGTTATAGTGTGTCATTAAATATGTACTTGGTAATAGCTGTGCATTCCCACCCAATTTTCTAATGTGAAAGTACCATATATCCTTGCTGATCTTGCAGTGTGCCAGTCCTTCACTGTGCCATCCTTTGGGTACTTGCCACAAGTGAGCCTGTTTTACCCTTTTCTGATTCTGTAAGCATATATATTTTTTTTCATTAAGGTAGTGCGTGCTGTAAAGAAGGGAACATCTTAGGTTCTTCAGTGAAATATAATTTCCCTTGATAGAGAACAGTGTCTGACTTCTTATACTTCTTTTACTTTTAACTGTCTGTCCATGAGAATTGTGAGTCCCTACTAGGGAACACTACTAACCCATTGTATATAATCACTTTGTTTTTATAATTGTTTGCTAACTTCTGTGTAATCTATGTACGTTTGTCTATGTGGAGCTTTTCTCCCCGGGCCTCCGCTGATAATGGACATGTATCCAGTCGGACTATCCCGGTAAACAAATGTAAAATAAATGAATAAATTATGTCTTCTCCATCAGCAGTTTCAAGACATGCCTTTCTCTCATGCACCCCTTATACAAAACATTGGAGAAATCCTGATCAGCAGACACTGTCATTTGTTATATTGTAGTGTCTTGGTTTGGAGAAAAACATATGAGAAATTTTTAGATGATCTGAATAGTCCAGCATGCAAATGATAGACAATCTTATATGGAGGATCCTCTAAGCTTGGGCTAGGGGTATGATTCTTGTTTTGGATGTGAGAGGTCCTGGGTTCAAATCCTGATCAGCCAATTTATGAGTCTGTCTCAAGTTTTTCCAGAAGGTTGGGAGTTGGCGTAATGGTTAAGGAGTTTACCTCACATACACAACTTTTACAAGGTTTGATTCTCACCTTTGAAAGAAATTTACTAGGCTTAAAATGGTCTAAAAGAGCAGCTAGCCTAGTACTTACCTATAAGTTTGGATGATATAATAGTGAGTGATGGCCTCTCCCCACTTTCTTCACTTTGCCGAAGACAAGAAATGGCTAATGTGTTTCTTGGATGATGTAAAAATCCTTTTCCTAACTGTCTGTCACCAATTACTATGATGAAATCTAGTTAGTACATCTTAAATTTTTTTTGTAAGCGACCTAGCAATACTAAGCAAGTTCATTATTATTGCAGTGCCACGCTGAATCAGTGCATCTGTTAAGGTGCCTATATGTTCCTTCTTGCCACAGCTCTTCAGTCAAGCCCTTAAGCTTTATATCTAATGCTTTTAAACTGTACTGATTTAAGTGTAGCCATTCTGCAATAAAATCTGCTTTCTGATGCTTATTCCCACTAGGTCAGGTGAAAGCCCTTTCTGGAGATGCACTTGATGGGCACCACAGTCGAATTGCAACATTTTTTAGCCACAACCTAAAGTTTTATTTTTTAATGACATGCTATTTTTAGATTTAGCTTTATAGTTCTCATTTTATTTAAATTTTCTTTCTCCCCATGCGGTACTATAGTATCCTAGTTGAAGGCAAGATGCAGTTTAATTTTAATTAACAACCTTTGACCAAAGTTCTAATAGTGAACTCAGTAACTCACTGGTCACTCTGTGAGCCATAAGTCGTGTCTTTTGCTTTAATAATATATATTTGGATTCTCTATGGCACCCTGTGTTCTAGACATACCTTAACCAGAACTTGCTTTTGTGCTACTGAGTTACCATTGGTTCAGTACACTGAATCATCATTGTAGTGGTACTGCATTTCCTTGTCTGCTTTTTTAAACAATCCACCTTTACTGATCTTTCATTCATAACAATCTTGGTATTTAAATCTGATCATTGTTTAAAAAAATCTCAAGTACTTAGTGGTGTGATACTTTATATATGTTCATTGAACCGGTCAGACTTTTTTTCTTGTTTAAGGTATGCATACACATCTCACTTCTTCTGAAACTGAAAATTATTATAAATCTACTAAATACTAGTCTTCTATCAAATCTACATTAAACAACAGCATGTATTTGGTATATGAATTGTCTTTATAATCGGGGTCATATTAGAATGCCAAAAATGCATTTTGTTGAATGCGTTTTCGTCGACACATGTAGGGCGAACAGGCAAACAGTGAAGCAGCTGTTCAGTTAATTCTTTCCCTGGGAAAGAAGTCGCTTGACCGCTTTGTTGCTTTGCCTGTTCTGGAGTGTAGTGTGGTCCCTTGTCCGGTATAGCTCCCGAGCGTGATTGTGCAACAGTTACTGACCTTAGGGTTAGGGTGAAGGTTAAGGTAATTGCATAGGTATGAAAGTGTTTACCATTTGTAAATTTCCATTAGATGTATAGTTGAGTTACGTGTGTGTGTGTTTTTAGCTGTTTACTTTGTTTTGGGGGGGGGGGGTAGGATTAGGTTTAAGGTAAGTGTGTTTGTGTTTGGAACTGTTTATGTAAATGTGCGAGAGTTACTGACCTTAGGGTTATTGTGCGGGTTAAGGTAAGTGCATATGTTTTAAAATATTTACTGTTTTTTTTTTTTTGTTAGATGTATGGTTAGGTTACGTGCATATGTGTATTTAGTTGTTTACTAGTTTTTGGGGGGTATAATTAGGGTTAGGGTATGTGTGTATGTGTTTGGAAGTGTTTAATGTTTTTTTTGGGGGGGGTTGGAACAGCGATTTCTTTCCCTAGGAACGAAATCGCTGTTCTGTGGTTTCGACATTTTCAGCGTTCGCTGAATATGTGTCGATGTAACACCGTTCGGTGTTATAATATGAATCCATTGTCTTTATAATCAACAACAATTTGTCTTAAGTTGCAAAGATATTCCTCATTTTTCTTAAAACTCATGAACCCGCTAGAGTCAACATTCATCATTTTTGGCAGTTATATCCTACACTAGAAAAAATGAATGTTGTTATGCATCTTGTACTTTAAAGATCATAGTGAGTTACTAATTTTCTCCATTCCACAATATTCCTTTCCGTTGCATTTATTTAAAACCCTCTATCTACTCTTGTGAAAAAGCTCTCTCCAAATCTAGTCAAGCCCAGTTTTCCAAAGAAACATGGGAAAGGGAATTTTATCTAAATACAGTCTTCTTATCTGATTGAATTACTATAACCAAAAATAATATGCATGCATGTTATCGATCTTTAACAGTTGCTGTTCTGAACAGTTTGTAAGTTTCTTGGAGGCCATTGCTTGCTTGGGCTAAAGGGAAGTCTCTGTGTTCATCAGTGGCAGTGGTAAACACTGAACAGCCTGCCTGCCCCTGTGGGAGTGGTTACTGCCTAGAAACTGTAGTTTTAATGGCCATTTTGGGTCAATTCCAAACTCCTTGATCCCCCTCTCTTAAAACCCGATTGCCTCGTGGTTTTGGCGTCTTTTCAGACTTGTTGACTGTTGGTGAAGCACCCACCAAGAGGAGAAAAAGCTGAGAGAAGAAAGGAGCCACTTTTGAGATTTTAAGTATTTTTCTTCAGATTATTTGTTAAGATTTCTGCATTGCCGCATACTTTTTGGCATTTTCCAGCTTGCTAAACTTGATATCTGTATTAGGAACTGTATTTAGAACACATCTAGAGCCTGTTTACTGCATTTCCTGTGTTTCATTTATTTTAAAATCGTATTTTCTTAAAACTTGAATTTTACCTGTCTCTGGCCTAGCACTCAAGTGTGGGGTCATTTATTGCACTGTTCTAACTTGTTGCTACTTTTGTATCTCTGCTATCTTTAAACAAAACAAAAAAAATCTTGCTTTTTCCCACTTTCTGAAATTTAAAAAAAAGTTCAGTTACAGATTTGCTGTTCTGAACTGTTTCTTGGAGGCCATTGCTTGCTTCGGCTAAAGGGAAGTCTCTGTGTTCATCAGTGGCAGTGGTAAACACTAAACAGCCTGCCTGCCCCTGTGGGAGTGGTTACTGTCTAGAAACTGTAGTTTTATTGGCCATTTTGGGTCAATTCCAAACTCCTTGATCCCCCTCTCTTAAAACCCGATTGCCTCGTGGTTTTGGCGTCTTTTCAGACTTGTTGGCTGTTGGTGAAGCACCCACCAAGAGGAGAAAATGCTGAGAGAAGAAAGGAGCTAATTTTGAGATTTTAAGTATTGTTCAGTTACAGATTTGCTGTTCTGAACTGTTACTTTTGTATCTCTGCTATCTTTAAACAAAACAAAAAAAAACAAAAAATCTTGCTTTTTTCCCACTTTCTGAAATTAAAAAAAAAAGTTCAGTTACAGATTTGCTGTTCTGAACTGTTTGTAAGTTTCTTGGAGGCCATTGCTTGCTTGGGCTAAAGGGAAGTCTCTGTGTTCATCAGTGGCAGTGGTAAACACTGAACAGCCTGCCTGCCCCTGTGGGAGTGGTTGCTGCCTAGAAACTGTAGTTTTATTGGCCATTTTGGGTCACTTCCAAACTCCTTGATCCCCCTCTCTTAAAACCCTCTTTTGCGCGTTTTTGTGCATAGCGCAGCATCGGGCAGCACTGCTTAATCAGGTTTAAAGTATTCCCGGCTCCACAAAGTCTGCTCTTAACTTTTTCCCTTAGAACTGTTCCAAATCGCAAAGTAAGCACTCTATTTTCTTTCTAAAACCCAGCAGTAGCTAGGATAAGTGTCTTATAAGTAAGCACTAATAAACTAAAGCACTACACCCTCTTTAAGTACTTGGCTCCCTATTGGTCCTTTTTGATCAAGTTATAAAGTAATTCCTTATACTATTCTGGCATGTCCAAAAGTCAGTTTCAGGTTTACTCTCCAGTCCAGCTGGTGAATATGGGAATCTTGAGGTAATGTTACAACTGCCTTATGTACACAGACCACCCTCTCCTCTTCCCAACAAGCTCAAATATATGTGAGAGATGCAACTATATAGCCAAACTGGAGGCTGAGCTCTCTCAACATAGTACTGGCATGGTCAGTCTGGAGGAGAAGGTAATCACACACACCACAAATCCAGTCTCACATAGACCTATCACAACAGCAAACCAAACACATAAACACACAAAAACATACTCGGAGGCTCTAAATAAAAATCTGGCCAAGCAACAGAGACCTCCAAAGCAGACATCCAAGCAACCTCTACCCCACAACAATACCCACATATCACATAGTTCACAAAGTCAGTGTGCCACACAGTCACAGCCCTTATGGCTAAACAACACACCTAATACACTTGTAATAGGTGAGTCTATTGTCAGACACACTGACATCCCTCTCACCAGGCTAAACAAGGAGAAGGTCACTGTAAGCTGCCTGTCGGGTGCCAGGATCCGCCACATAACACAAGCACTCAGGTCACTCCAAAGCAAGTACAAATATGACTCCGTCATTGTCTATGCTGGTGTGAATGACCTGAGACGTACCTCCCTGGATTACATGAAAAGAGACATAGAGGAGCTCTCTGATCATGTGGCCCAGGCTGGTATGACCCTGACCTTGAGTAGCATCTTACCCTCACCAAGAATGATACTACAGTATAAAGACAAAATGATCAATTTCAACAATTGGCTAAAGTATTGGTGTCACTCAAAGGGGATCCAGTGTCTGTCAGCCTGGGATGACATGCTTGACAAGCCACGTTGCTTTGCTGGGGACGGCTTACACATGTCACCCCTGGGTTTTTGAATACTGGCCAAGGCTCTTGCCACCCCCATAGTGCCTTTTTTAGGCAAGGCTCAAAAGACAAACCCACCTCCTTAGACAACACAAGGAAAAAGAAACTAAGGGTAATGCTGCTCAATGCCAGAAGTCTAAACCTCAAGATGCATGCACTCGAGGCTCTCCTCAGTATGAAGAATATCGATATCTGTGCAGTAACAGAAACCTGGTTCAAGGCTCCTGAGAACACCACAGCACTACCAGGCTATACCTCATACCATGCTTTTCGGCCCCAAAACTCAGACCGAACCACAAGAGGAGGGGGAGTATCCATATTCATCAAAGATACCCATACCTCTAGGCTAGTGGCACTGCACGAAGCATCTGAGACCATCCATGTACAACTAACAGTGGGCAAAACTGTCTTCCAGTTTGTAGCCTGCTACAGACCACCCTCCCAAACTCAGGAACCCCACTCGGCTTTCTTGAAGACACTGGAAAATATGAAGGTCTCTCCAAACACCATTATATTGGGTGACTTTAACTACCCAAACATATACTGGGAGCACTACTCAAGCCCCAACACCCTAGCCCAACGGTTCCTAGAATTTATAAACTCAAATGCTATGGAACAACTGGTCACCACTCCCACAAGAGGGGAAAACATATTGGACCTAATCATCACCAACATGGGGACTCTATGTTCCATACCAGAGGTGTACCCCTCCTTGGTAAGATCTGACCATAAATTAATCACTATGGACATCCATATCCCATCCCCACCCCCAGAAAAGGAAACCACGGTCAAAAACTTCTCAAAAGCAAACTTCCCACTTCTCAAAACCGAGGTGGTATCCTTCAAAGCCCCAGGGCCAGTAGAAAATATGGCCCAAACCGCAGAATCCTTTCCAAACGGATTCTATGGATACCTACAGGAATGCATGGATCTTGCTATTCCATATAAAACCAAGACACACTCCTGCAAAGGCAGGAGACCTGTCTGGTGGACCTCAGCCATAAATAAGCTGTACAACAGAAGGAGGAAGCTACTACATGATAGAGCAAAATCCCTGAAAGGGAAGGCAACTCTGATCAGTACTAGCAAGAAACTACGATCCCTCATAAAATCATCTAAGGCTAGCTTCGAAAGAAAAATTGCACAAGACGCTAAAGCTAATCACAAGGCTTCCTTAATTATGACAGAAACCTGGGTGGAAACTCCCAGATATGCTCTGAGTTAGTACAAAATGGCAAAAAATACACTGAACCCACAGACATTGCCAACATCCTGGCAGACAAGTTCAGTGCAAACCCCCCCCCCCAAATGAGAAAATGACTATCCCAACAGAGTGTAGCCTCCCTGACATCACAGATGCACAGGTGAGAGCTGCCCTCCCCAAAGCAAAAAACACAGCATCAATGGGACCAGACGGTGTCCCCGGCTGCGTTTTACATGAGCTCCAAGAAGAACTGAACCCTCATTTAAAATCACTGTTCAGTCTCAGCCTTACAACAGGATATGTACCCAAAGAATGGCGTACAGCAACAGTGGTCCCACTCCATAAAGGTGGTGCCACAACGGACCCCGGAAACTATCGCCCTATAAGCCTAACTAGCCTGGTCTGCAAAGCTATGGAGCGTATCATCATGGAACTCATAAACAAAGACA
Organism: Protopterus annectens; assembly: GCF_019279795.1. Classification (NCBI taxonomy): domain Eukaryota; kingdom Metazoa; phylum Chordata; order Ceratodontiformes; family Protopteridae; genus Protopterus; species Protopterus annectens. The sequence goes on from NC_056737.1 coordinate 1,732,341,654, forward strand.
TTGGGAACCTCCAAACATTGGATCCTACCCAATTCGGCTTTGTTAAGGGCAGATCTTGCCTCTTGAACCTGGTCAATTTCTTTGAAACAGTCACCAAGGCCATAGACGAAGGGAAGGTAGTCCACACAGCCTACCTTGACCTTGCAAAAGCCTTCAACACAATACCCCACTCGGGCATCATAAATAAGCTCACCAGCTTAAATATCAACCCCTATGTCATAAGATGGGTTGCAAACTGGCTTAGGGATAGAACCCACATGGTCAGAATTGCAGGTGCCATGTCAGACTCTAAACCAGTTACAAGTGGCGTCCCACAAGGCTCAGTCCTGGGACCTCTCGTGTTCGGTATATATTTCTCTGAGGTACAGGCTAACACAGGAGGACTATGGCTGACAAAGTTTGCAGATGACTGCAAACTGGGGGCCATAATCGACTCGCCGGCTGACACAAGCATCCTCCAAAAAGGTCTCACAGAGATGGATAACTGGTGCCAGAGCCATGGCCTAAAGCTAAATGCCAAAAAGTGCATAGTCATCTCCTTTGGGAAAAACAAAGTGCCCACAAATTACCACATAGGTGGTAATCCATTAAGTACGGAAGAAGTAATTAGGGATTTGGGGGCCCAAGTAGATTGCAATCTCTCCTTTGACAATCACATTGCCAAAGTGGTTAGAAAGACATTCTATATAGCCCACCTTATCATGAAGGGGTTCACATCTAGATCAAGAGAGGTCATTGTGCCCTTCTACTCATCACTCATCAGGCCCATAATTGAATACAATGCCCCATTTGGGATGTACCTTACCCGACACCTGCTACAACTAGAAAGACCCCAAAAGTACCTCATCAAGAGGATCAAGGGACTCAAACAGATGCCATATGCAGCTAGGTTAAAGAAACTCCAGCTCTACTCAGTTGCTTACCGCCTACTCAGAGGCGATCTGTGCCTGACGTATAAAGCCATGTCCAACCCAGAATTAATGGACATGCTCCACCTCAAGAAATCCAAATCCATCAGAGCTACACGCTCCAGTGACTTAAACCTCAGCACAGAAATAAATAGAACATGCTGGAGGGACAGATTCATATCCCAGAGGCTTCCCTCACTCTGGAACAAAATCCCAATCCATGTCAGACAGAGCCCCTCAATGACCCTCTTCAAGAAGAATCTTGACGTTTGGATGGGAGATCGTAAATTTACCCCTGGGATCTCTTCTGTGTCACTGCTAGACAGAGGCATGGTAAACTAACCTTAAATGGGCTATCTTCTGTGACCTACTATACAGAGGTACAGTCAACTAATCTAAGAAGGGTGGCAAAAGCCAAACACACTCTGGCTAGGCTTGTAAATGCCCTAGGGCAGATAGCCTAGTATCAACCTATGAACCTAATATGTATGCTCTTTTCAACGTGACTTATACCTTGTATCAACTTCCCAGCAGTCCTGTGCTTGGCCTGTTTACCTGAGACAATGTTAAAGTCCATATTCATGCTTCTCAGTCAATCCACCTTGATCCTGCTGCTAAATGATAGAAATTACTACTTCTAGAATTATAAACCACAAACACTCTTGCATCTTAATTTACCAAGGCACCTTCCAAGTCACCAAAACCTTGGGTCTCATCTCACCCAGGGAGGCAGAATCAATGTCAGCAATTTCTCACTTATACATTCCTACTTGATATTGGCAAATTAGGGTCATTATCTTCAAACGGTCTATGACTTCCAATGCTAATGTGTTTCTCACACTTCTGTTCCCTTCAAACAAGTCTTACAGGTCTGCCATCAGAAAAGCAATGGAAGTAATTCCTTCTCTGTTTTGTTGTTGCTGCTGTTATAATTTAATCAAGAATCCAACAATATTCTTTCATACTGATATATAAATACTTGCACTCACAAACCAGATTCCTCTTTATATAGTTATTATGTCCACTTATTATTTCCATTTAGATTATTTAAAACTGTGCTGCATCACACTTTCATAATTCATGCTCTCTCAAGTTGTGTCATGATTTTCTCAGGAAATAATTCATGAACGTTACAGTTAGCAAAATTGACATAAACTAATAAAAACAGAATTTAGAGATATCTTGTCTGTAAAGTATGACAAAGTAAGCACCATTTTGAGAAGAATTTTAGCCTTACTAACATTTATTAAACTCCAAGTGTAAACAGTAATGATTAATGTACAACAGATAGTTGCTTAATTGGGATGCGCTATATTTGATTGCCAACTAGTTTGCTTACAGTAAACCACTGGAGTTTGATACACCTAATTGGATTTGGACTAAATAAAGGCTTATTGCCTCCACATCCTGCAGATCAGAGAGTGTGATATACCTTTAAGAAGCTTTCCAGTAAGTCAGCACATGCGCGTGTAAGTATTGAGCATGTGCAAGCAAGTGTGCCATTTTGCGTGAGCATCCGGAGTGAGACCATGCAAGTATGTAGTCAGTGAAAAGTATTAAAACCTCAGGAGAGCCAAAGTGTCCAAGATAAAAAATCACAATATCCAAAAGACCAAAAAATCTGGAAACACACCATTGCACCACAAAATGACTTTAATACAGGCAAGAAATGTAAAAAACAGCAAAACTTTCATGACAAGCTCTTTCTCAATGCTCAACAAAATAAAATACCATTAAAGTCTCTTAAATACAATGCATTTGCATCAGCTAGCCAATAGTATAAAAGCAACAATAAATCATGCAAATTAAGATCAATCAAAAAACTAAAAAGTTTTAACCAGTTAGGTACACAACACAAATTTAGAAAACATCTTATATATGGTTATGCTTCACTTTCAAAACAGGTTTAATATTGTGTTGTGAGTTCAGTCCTAGTAACACATCCACCCTAAAGTAATTTATCCACTTATATTCTAAAATCTCTGTTTTTTCAAGTATATTTCCCCCTCTAATATCATAAAAAAACTTTCTGTAGGACTCTAAACTTAAACTTATGGTCAGGACCTTTTTGAGAAGTATACTTATATAGGGCATTAGTATTAATACATCTACGTATATCTGAAAGATGTGAGCTACTACATTCCTTAAGCTTCTGATTTCTCTTCCCTATATAGAAATGGTCACAGGCCTCACAATTAGCAAGGTATATGACATTCTCTGTGAAACAGGTAGCATGGGTCTTAAAAATAAATTCAATTCCAGTTAATGGATGTATAAAAACTAGCTCTGTATTAATTTCACTGCAAAACACAGTTATAGCATGGTATTGTACCTTTTTCTTTACATTAGTACGTATTTTCTTAAACATGTCTTTATAACATGGCATCTTTTTCAAATTCTTTTCTCTCCTGTAGGTAAAACTAGCTTGTGCACCTACAATGTTTCTAATATCATTACTGGACTGAAAAATAGCCCAATTTTTCCTGATAATTTTCCTAACCATATTGGTATGTCTATTGAATTTAGTAACATATCTTATATGGCTCTGTTCCCTACCATCATTATTAATATTAATCCTGACCACTGGACCATTCAAATATGGTCTACCAAGATTATCACTTTCTTCCATCATGTTTCTCCTTTCTCTTTCTATCATTGTCTCATTATAACATTGTAGCTTAAAGTCTTTAATCATAAAAGCTAACTTGGAAACAAAATCTTTATCATTTGTATTTAGCCTACTGGCTCTCAAAAATTGTCCTTTCAGCACATTTAGACATATATGTCTCAGGTGCATACTTCGAGAATGTACATATCGAGTAGCTTGCACTTCTTTTTTATGAATTTTTGTTTCAAACTTCATATCCCTGTAAATTATACAAATATCTAAAAAAAAATCATTATATCAGAATGTTGCACATCAAATGACAAAAATTGGGTCTTGTCTTGTAATTCAGTAACAAAGTTATTCAGGTCATGTACTGTACCTCCCCAAAGTAAAAATATGTCGTCCACAAATCTTTTAAAGAACAATAACTTCTCATTCTTGTATCCAATTTGAATTTCATTATTAAATATATACTGCTCTTCCCATCTTGATAATACTAGATTGGCATAAGTACTTGCAATGGCAGTGCCCATAGCCACTCCCATTTGTTGATGAAACATTACATCATTAAAAATGAACACATTATTATACAACATAGTTTCTAGCATGGAACATAACATCTCAATTTTATCAGCAGTATAATCAGTATGCAACAGTAGATACTCCCTTATAGATTGTACACAGAGATGGATAACTGGTGCCAGAGCCATGGCCTAAAGCTAAATGCCAAAAAGTGCATAGTCATCTCCTTTGGGAAAAACAAAGTGCCCACAAATTACCACATAGGTGGTAATCCATTAAGTACGGAAGAAGTAATTAGGGATTTGGGGGCCCAAGTAGATTGCAATCTCTCCTTTGACAATCACATTGCCAAAGTGGTTAGAAAGACATTCTATATAGCCCACCTTATCATGAAGGGGTTCACATCTAGATCAAGAGAGGTCATTGTGCCCTTCTACTCATCACTCATCAGGCCCATAATTGAATACAATGCCCCATTTGGGATGTACCTTACCCGACACCTGCTACAACTAGAAAGACCCCAAAAGTACCTCATCAAGAGGATCAAGGGACTCAAACAGATGCCATATGCAGCTAGGTTAAAGAAACTCCAGCTCTACTCAGTTGCTTACCGCCTACTCAGAGGCGATCTGTGCCTGACGTATAAAGCCATGTCCAACCCAGAATTAATGGACATGCTCCACCTCAAGAAATCCAAATCCATCAGAGCTAGCCAGAACATGCTGGAGGGACAGATTCATATCCCAGAGGCTTCCCTCACTCTGGAACAAAATCCCAATCCATGTCAGACAGAGCCCCTCAATGACCCTCTTCAAGAAGAATCTTGACGCTTTGGATGGGAGATCGTAAATTTACCCCTGGGATCTCTTCTGTGTCACTGCTAGACAGAGGCATGGTAAACTAACCTTAAATGGGCTATCTTCTGTGACCTACTATACAGAGGTACAGTCAACTAATCTAAGAAGGGTGGCAAAAGCCAAACACACTCTGGCTAGGCTTGTAAATGCCCTAGGGCAGATAGCCTAGTATCAACCTATGAACCTAATATGTATGCTCTTTTCAACGTGACTTATACCTTGTATCAACTTCCCAGCAGTCCTGTGCTTGGCCTGTTTACCTGAGACAATGTTAAAGTCCATATTCATGCTTCTCAGTCAATCCACCTTGATCCTGCTGCTAAATGATAGAAATTACTACTTCTAGAATTATAAACCACAAACACTCTTGCATCTTAATTTACCAAGGCACCTTCCAAGTCACCAAAAACCTTGGGTCTCATCTCACCCAGGGAGGCAGAATCAATGTCAGCAATTTCTCACTTATACATTCCTACTTGATATTGGCAAATTAGGGTCATTATCTTCAAACGGTCTATGACTTCCAATGCTAATGTGTTTCTCACACTTCTGTTCCCTTCAAACAAGTCTTACAGGTCTGCCATCAGAAAAAGCAATGGAAGTAATTCCTTCTCTGTTTTGTTGTTGCTGCTGTTATAATTTAATCAAGAATCCAACAATATTCTTTCATACTGATATATAAATACTTGCACTCACAAACCAGATTCCTCTTTATATAGTTATTATGTCCACTTATTATTTCCATTTAGATTATTTAAAACTGTGCTGCATCACACTTTCATAATTCATGCTCTCTCAAGTTGTGTCATGATTTTCTCAGGAAATAATTCATGAACATTACAGTTAGCAAAATTGACATAAACTAATAAAAACAGAATTTAGAGATATCTTGTCTGTAAAGTATGACAAAGTAAGCACCATTTTGAGAAGAATTTTAGCCTTACTAACATTTATTAAACTCCAAGTGTAAACAGTAATGATTAATGTACAACAGATAGTTGCTTAATTGGGATGCGCTATATTTGATTGCCAACTAGTTTGCTTACAGTAAACCACTGGAGTTTGATACACCTAATTGGATTTGGACTAAATAAAGGCTTATTGCCTCCACATCCTGCAGATCAGAGAGTGTGATATACCTTTAAGAAGCTTTCCAGTAAGTCAGCACATGCGCGTGTAAGTATTGAGCATGTGCAAGCAAGTGTGCCATTTTGCGTGAGCATCCGGAGTGAGACCATGCAAGTATGTAGTCAGTGAAAAGTATTAAAACCTCAGGAGAGCCAAAGTGTCCAAGATAATGAAATCACAATATCCAAAAGACCAAAAAATCTGGAAACACACCATTGCACCACAAAATGACTTTAATACAGGCAAGAAATGTAAAAAACAGCAAAACTTTCATGACAAGCTCTTTCTCAATGCTCAACAAAATAAAATACCATTAAAGTCTCTTAAATACAATGCATTTGCATCAGCTAGCCAATAGTATAAAAGCAACAATAAATCATGCAAATTAAGATAATCAAAAAACTAAAAAGTTTTAACCAGTTAGGTACACAACACAAATTTAGAAAACATCTTATATATGGTTATGCTTCACTTTCAAAACAGGTTTAATATTGTGTTGTGAGTTCAGTCCTAGTAACACATCCACCCTAAAGTAATTTATCCACTTATATTCTAAAATCTCTGTTTTTTCAAGTATATTTCCCCCTCTAATATCATAAAAAAACTTTCTGTAGGACTCTAAACTTAAACTTATGGTCAGGACCTTTTTGAGAAGTATACTTATATAGGGCATTAGTATTAATACATCTACGTATATCTGAAAGATGTGAGCTACTACATTCCTTAAGCTTCTGATTTCTCTTCCCTATATAGAAATGGTCACAGGCCTCACAATTAGCAAGGTATATGACATTCTCTGTGAAACAGGTAGCATGGGTCTTAAAAATAAATTCAATTCCAGTTAATGGATGTATAAAAACTAGCTCTGTATTAATTTCACTGCAAAAACACAGTTATAGCATGGTATTGTACCTTTTTTCTTTACATTAGTACGTATTTTCTTAAACATGTCTTTATAACATGGCATCTTTTTCAAATTCTTTTCTCTCCTGTAGGTAAAACTAGCTTGTGCACCTACAATGTTTCTAATATCATTACTGGACTGAAAAATAGCCCAATTTTTCCTGATAATTTTCCTAACCATATTGGTATGTCTATTGAATTTAGTAACATATCTTATATGGCTCTGTTCCCTACCATCATTATTAATATTAATCCTGACCACTGGACCATTCAAATATGGTCTACCAAGATTATCACTTTCTTCCATCATGTTTCTCCTTTCTCTTTCTATCATTGTCTCATTATAACATTGTAGCTTAAAGTCTTTAATCATAAAAGCTAACTTGGAAACAAAATCTTTATCATTTGTATTTAGCCTACTGGCTCTCAAAATTGTCCTTTCAGCACATTTAGACATATATGTCTCAGGTGCATACCGAGAATGTACATATCGAGTAGCTTGCACTTCTTTTTTATGAATTTTTGTTTCAAACTTCATATCCCTGTAAATTATACAAATATCTAAAAAAAAATCATTATATCAGAATGTTGCACATCAAATGACAAAATTGGGTCTTGTCTTGTAATTCAGTAACAAAGTTATTCAGGTCATGTACTGTACCTCCCCAAAGTAAAAATATGTCGTCCACAAATCTTTTAAAGAACAATAACTTCTCATTCTTGTATCCAATTTGAATTTCATTATTAAATATATACTGCTCTTCCCATCTTGATAATACTAGATTGGCATAAGTACTTGCAATGGCAGTGCCCATAGCCACTCCCATTTGTTGATGAAACATTACATCATTAAAAATGAACACATTATTATACAACATAGTTTCTAGCATGGAACATAACATCTCAATTTTATCAGCAGTATAATCAGTATGCAACAGTAGATACTCCCTTATAGATTGTACACAGAGATGGATAACTGGTGCCAGAGCCATGGCCTAAAGCTAAATGCCAAAAAGTGCATAGTCATCTCCTTTGGGAAAAACAAAGTGCCCACAAATTACCACATAGGTGGTAATCCATTAAATCTGGAAGAAGTAATTAGGGATTTGGGGGCCCAAGTAGATTGCAATCTCTCCTTTGACAATCACATTGCCAAAGTGGTTAGAAAGACATTCTATATAGCCCACCTTATCATGAAGGGGTTCACATCTAGATCAAGAGAGGTCATTGTGCCCTTCTACTCATCACTCATCAGGCCCATAATTGAATACAATGCCCCATTTGGGATGTACCTTACCCGACACCTGCTACAACTAGAAAGACCCCAAAAGTACCTCATCAAGAGGATCAAGGGACTCAAACAGATGCCATATGCAGCTAGGTTAAAGAAACTCCAGCTCTACTCAGTTGCTTACCGCCTACTCAGAGGCGATCTGTGCCTGACGTATAAAGCCATGTCCAACCCAGAATTAATGGACATGCTCCACCTCAAGAAATCCAAATCCATCAGAGCTAGCCAGAACATGCTGGAGGGACAGATTCATATCCCAGAGGCTTCCCTCACTCTGGAACAAAATCCCAATCCATGTCAGACAGAGCCCCTCAATGACCCTCTTCAAGAAGAATCTTGACGTTTGGATGGGAGATCGTAAATTTACCCCTGGGATCTCTTCTGTGTCACTGCTAGATAGAGGCATGGTAAACTAACCTTAAATGGGCTATCTTCTGTGACCTACTATACAGAGGTACAGTCAACTAATCTAAGAAGGGTGGCAAAAGCCAAACACACTCTGGCTAGGCTTGTAAATGCCCTAGGGCAGATAGCCTAGTATCAACCTATGAACCTAATATGTATGCTCTTTTCAACGTGACTTATACCTTGTATCAACTTCCCAGCAGTCCTGTGCTTGGCCTGTTTACCTGAGACAATGTTAAAGTCCATATTCATGCTTCTCAGTCAATCCACCTTGATCCTGCTGCTAAATGATAGAAATTACTACTTCTAGAATTATAAACCACAAACACTCTTGCATCTTAATTTACCAAGGCACCTTCCAAGTCACCAAAACCTTGGGTCTCATCTCACCCAGGGAGGCAGAATCAATGTCAGCAATTTCTCACTTATACATTCCTACTTGATATTGGCAAATTAGGGTCATTATCTTCAAACGGTCTATGACTTCCAATGCTAATGTGTTTCTCACACTTCTGTTCCCTTCAAACAAGTCTTACAGGTCTGCCATCAGAAAAAGCAATGGAAGTAATTCCTTCTCTGTTTTGTTGTTGCTGCTGTTATAATTTAATCAAGAATCCAACAATATTCTTTCATACTGATATATAAATACTTGCACTCACAAACCAGATTCCTCTTTATATAGTTATTATGTCCACTTATTATTTCCATTTAGATTATTTAAAACTGTGCTGCATCACACTTTCATAATTCATGCTCTCTCAAGTTGTGTCATGATTTTCTCAGGAAATAATTCATGAACGTACAGTTAGCAAAATTGACATAAACTAATAAAAACAGAATTTAGAGATATCTTGTCTGTAAAGTATGACAAAGTAAGCACCATTTTGAGAAGAATTTTAGCCTTACTAACATTTATTAAACTCCAAGTGTAAACAGTAATGATTAATGTACAACAGATAGTTGCTTAATTGGGATGCGCTATATTTGATTGCCAACTAGTTTGCTTACAGTAAACCACTGGAGTTTGATACACCTAATTGGATTTGGACTAAATAAAGGCTTATTGCCTCCACATCCTGCAGATCAGAGAGTGTGATATACCTTTAAGAAGCTTTCCAGTAAGTCAGCACATGCGCGTGTAAGTATTGAGCATGTGCAAGCAAGTGTGCCATTTTGCGTGAGCATGCGAGTGAGACCATGCAAGTATGTAGTCAGTGAAAAGTATTAAAACCTCAGGAGAGCCAAAGTGTCCAAGATAAAAAATCACAATATCCAAAAGACCAAAAAATCTGGAAACACACCATTGCACCACAAAATGACTTTAATACAGGCAAGAAATGTAAAAAACAGCAAAACTTTCATGACAAGCTCTTTCTCAATGCTCAACAAAATAAAATACCATTAAAGTCTCTTAAATACAATGCATTTGCATCAGCTAGCCAATAGTATAAAAGCAACAATAAATCATGCAAATTAAGATCAATCAAAAAACTAAAAAGTTTTAACCAGTTAGGTACACAACACAAATTTAGAAAACATCTTATATATGGTTATGCTTCACTTTCAAAACAGGTTTAATATTGTGTTGTGAGTTCAGTCCTAGTAACACATCCACCCTAAAGTAATTTATCCACTTATATTCTAAAATCTCTGTTTTTCAAGTATATTTCCCCCTCTAATATCATAAAAAAACTTTCTGTAGGACTCTAAACTTAAACTTATGGTCAGGACCTTTTTGAGAAGTATACTTATATAGGGCATTAGTATTAATACATCTACGTATATCTGAAAGATGTGAGCTACTACATTCCTTAAGCTTCTGATTTCTCTTCCCTATATAGAAATGGTCACAGGCCTCACAATTAGCAAGGTATATGACATTCTCTGTGAAACAGGTAGCATGGGTCTTAAAAATAAATTCAATTCCAGTTAATGGATGTATAAAAACTAGCTCTGTATTAATTTCACTGCAAAAACACAGTTATAGCATGGTATTGTACCTTTTTTCTTTACATTAGTACGTATTTTCTTAAACATGTCTTTATAACATGGCATCTTTTTCAAATTCTTTTCTCTCCTGTAGGTAAAACTAGCTTGTGCACCTACAATGTTTCTAATATCATTACTGGACTGAAAAATAGCCCAATTTTTCCTGATAATTTTCCTAACCATATTGGTATGTCTATTGAATTTAGTAACATATCTTATATGGCTCTGTTCCCTACCATCATTATTAATATTAATCCTGACCACTGGACCATTCAAATATGGTCTACCAAGATTATCACTTTCTTCCATCATGTTTCTCCTTTCTCTTTCTATCATTGTCTCATTATAACATTGTAGCTTAAAGTCTTTAATCATAAAAGCTAACTTGGAAACAAAATCTTTATCATTTGTATTTAGCCTACTGGCTCTCAAAAATTGTCCTTTCAGCACATTTAGACATATATGTCTCAGGTGCATACTTCGAGAATGTACATATCGAGTAGCTTGCACTTCTTTTTTATGAATTTTTGTTTCAAACTTCATATCCCTGTAAATTATACAAATATCTAAAAAAAAATCATTATATCAGAATGTTGCACATCAAATGACAAAAATTGGGTCTTGTCTTGTAATTCAGTAACAAAGTTATTCAGGTCATGTACTGTACCTCCCCAAAGTAAAAATATGTCGTCCACAAATCTTTTAAAGAACAATAACTTCTCATTCTTGTATCCAATTTGAATTTCATTATTAAATATATACTGCTCTTCCCATCTTGATAATACTAGATTGGCATAAGTACTTGCAATGGCAGTGCCCATAGCCACTCCCATTTGTTGATGAAACATTACATCATTAAAAATGAACACATTATTATACAACATAGTTTCTAGCATGGAACATAACATCTCAATTTTATCAGCAGTATAATCAGTATGCAACAGTAGATACTCCCTTATAGATTGTACACTGTAATCAATGAGTATAATGGTAAATAATTACCTTATATCCATGGTGACCAAAATAAAATATAAATTATTGTTTTTAGTTGACCATTTCCTCAGTGATGTTAAAAAATCATTAGTGTCTTTAACAACACTTTGACTGAATTTCAGCAAAGAACTCAATTGCTGTTCTAAATGTTTAGATAAAGGGATAGTGGCCCATTTGTTCCCAGATACAATTGGTCTCATAGGGGGCCTGTAAATACTTTTATGTAACTTCGGTAGACCATGATCAATTCCAAAATGGTGGTCGACTAGTGAACAGCCTATGCACAGAGCTCCTCACCTCAACTTCTTTTTCTAAGTTACTACACACTTCGAATAGAGCTACCTTACCTTCATTTCTTCGGTAACTGCATCACCTTCGCAGTGGGAAACAACTTATAATAGACTTTCATCATCTCGGGCTTTTCCACAGTGTTATCCTCACAAGTAACTTAGGGAGGCCTGCTCCTACTGGTAACACCTCTAACTCCACATGGCTAAACAGACAAAAACAACAAATGACTCTTTTACAATGGAAACTCAAACAATTAAAGCCAAAGCCTCAGCAATTTTTTCACCTGAAAAAGAAGTCCTTTCAAAAAGGCAGAGAACAAATAAACAAAATGCGGAGCCTATTAAAAATGATGCAATTAGTAAAGAAGACTCCAGCTTCCACATGGATGAGTTGAAGCAGGCCCTCCAGCCCATACAATCTGCCATACAAAACTTCTCGGAACAACTTTCAACTATTGGTAAATCCATCAATCAAATTGTGGACAGAGTAGACACACTCGAGCAAAAAGTACAATCCAATGAACTCCAACTACAATCCTTATCAGATGATCTGCGTACCAAAACAGCCTCTTTATTAGACTTACAAGCAAAAATTACAGATCTAGAAGCTAGAAGTAGGCGTAATAACATATTAATAAGAGGTCTTCCAGAGAGCTACGACAGTCAAGGCTTACTTGCTATAACAAAACAAATATTTGAATCACTACTTCACTCAGAAGGGGGAGAAAATGTTACAATTGAGAGAGCCCACCGTGCGCTCTATAAAAGACAAGATGCCTTAGCGCCTCGTCAAATATATACAAGACTACTGAACTTCCAGTCAGCTCAACAGATATTATATGCAGCAAAAAAAAATAAAAACTTCACGTGGAATAATCACAAATTAACTTTTACACAAGATCTACCCAGGTCCATCAAGGAAAACAGACAGAAACTAGCCCCGTTTTGCTCAGACTTAATTAAAAGAAACATCAGATTCCAAATGCGTTACCCAAATACTTTGTCTTTCTCCCAAAATGAAACCAAATATACAGTAACCTCCCAAAAGAAGCAAAAGAGATCTTCCTCAAAATATTTAACAAGATCCCAGACCTTGGATAAAGTCACTAGCTTCCAGCACAAGCGTTTCAGCAGCTTTACACTTCAGTTATCTAATTCACTCACGGAGGCTTCAGGGACATCACCGCTCTCAAATTCAGCGCCAACATGGTATTTCTATCAGCTTTGTGACTGTTTAATCTAGCAAAACATCCTTCCATATGTTTGCAGGCAGATCCACGTGTCCAGCAAGGAACACATCGTCGCCGCGAGGTTTCTGGAGGGACTCCTTCCACTGTGACACCTGAAATGCTCGTCTGTTAATTCTGTTCTTCCTCAACCGCGCTTATAGCGCTGATCATCGCAGACAAGTCCTGTTTACTGCAATCAGATCCCCTGTACATGCTACAGGCTTGCAATCGTTTTTTTTTAGCTGCAAAATATCCTTTTTCTCAAAACTTTAAACCACTTAATGAGCTTCAGACTTAACACCTACGGGTGTTGAGGGCATATGCTCACTTTTTGGAAACCCATTCTAGTCCCAAGTTTGTAACCTCAGATGGAAAAAGTGTGTGTAAAGTTTGTTCCATATGATTTTCAACATCAAATTAGAACTCAACTGTTTTAAACACATCTTCACCAGGATCTTTGTTGTCTTCCTGCCACTTTGTGGTTCATTTTACCCGTTTTTGACACTGGGTAAATCAGCTGATGCAACAGCTGAAGCAATTTCTAGTTCAGCATATCAACTATTATACCATGTTGGTTATTTACCTTTTGCCTTTATGCATACCCAATAACTTTTACTATGGGAGGTTCCACTTTACCTATGTATTTGTCTGACATTCAGAAAAGAAGCTTTTATGGTGACTTAGAGTTACTAGATACAGTATTTACCACTGTTAGCTACCTCTGCTCCCCTCTCCATGTTTCTTGATCTTTGGTTACAGTATCTATCTATATCAGCCCTGTAAGTGGTGTTCGTTGTGGAGCACTGTCCTACAGACATATATCCATCACTGCCTTGTTGACTCCCCTTTCTAAGTCTCTTAATAGTGTACTTGCACACACATACTTCCACAATTCACAAAAGCCACATCATTGTGTCCTGGCCCCTTCTACCATGCACAGTCAACTAGTTTATAGTACCTCCTGTCTCCTGCCTTATGTTTTTTCAACTGAAGAACATAACCATTTATGGAAGGTTATTTGAATCATGTCTGAGCATTCTGCTTCAGACCTATTTCTGGTAGATATGGAGCAGTATGGGTTCATTAATGAAAGAACTTGCCTTTTCAGTCTTGTATCATTTGTCGAAGAAGTTAAAGCAGCACTTTATGTTAACCAAACAGGGCATGTTGCTCGTCTTGACCTTGCTAAGGAGTTCAACTCAGTCCCTTATAAGGGGATAATTCAAATGTCAATTCATATGTAATTCAGTGGGTATAACACTGGTCAAACAACAAGCATATCTCTCGATTTCTTTGTACAAGAATCAGGGTCAAAGCCCCAAAAATGGAGGGTGGGTAAAAGCTTAAATACAGGGGCAATTTATGTTACTCTAATTTACTCAAACAGTTAGTAAAATGTCAGGTTTTACAACATCATGCATTTTTTGTAATGCAGGCAGTATAAAACTGTAATGCATGGCATTATTATCTGACTGTAATTCTCAGTGGTTTATCAGAAATTTTCTTTTTTCTCTTTCTTTTTTTTTTTTTTTTCTCTACTGTTGGGTCACTCTGGTTTCGTGAAGTGCAGACCAGGAAGGTCTGTTTGGGACCCTCGACGCTATGGTGCTAAAACACACCAAGTAATGGCAGAAACATCTTCACTAATACACACACAAATTACATAGGAACATATAAGATGCCAGGTAGAGCTTTTCTCTACATGCTGACTTCCTTGATCCAGTTGTATTGCACAGAAATCAAAACTTCCAGTATGTGTACTATAGTAAGCCAGGTAGTGCTCAACATCAGCTCATGCCTTAACTGTCACTATAAAAAAAATCTTTCTGCCTCAGTCAGATATCGTTTGCTCATACATGCATGTATTTAACACACATATGTGTGTATGTATATATTTATGTATATTTTTGTGTGTGTGTATATATAATTGCACACATTTATATACCTTCTTAAAAAGAGATAACAAGACTCAAATAGTTTCCAACTATATGTACCATTTTTTCTTTTGTATTATTTCCTAGTTACACTGTTGAGCCGGGTTCCCATTATAGATAGAAAGGAATTTCTTATGAATCTTTGTTTGTATTGTCGATGCTTATAAGGAAATAGGGAAGAAATGCATTATTCCGACTGTGATTAATTAAACAAACCCATACCGTAGCAAATCTAGTACATTTGTAATAACCAACTCTTAGATACACTTATAATCTATTTCTGCCTTACTGAACTGACTACAGGTTACAATTAGAGAAGTCCCTTATAGTGTTGGGAAGTTAAGAAAGAAATAAGGCTATGTGGGTCATTTACTAATGGGGGCAGGGTGGTCATGGAACTTGACATAATGTTGGTTTATAAATGCAATGATTTAACTTAAATCAACGGGCAGATAAAAGATGTACAGGGGTTTTAAAGACTACTTATACCTAAAACAGTAATGCTTAAATCTGGTACAGGGTAACCACAGTGAAAGGGAGGTTCTCAACAACGCATCAAGACTCTCAGTTTTAACTAGCTCTGCCATCATCAGAGTCTGATCATTGGTAATACCTTCCGCCCAAACAACATCAAACAACACCACAACTACATATTTGGTTTAGTTTTTCAACTATCTACAACGTATGCCATAATGACAATCTCACTAGTCTCAGACTCTTGTTTATGGCGAACTTAACAATGCTTTAGGTTTATACCTTTTCTACAGCCTTCCTGTTGTGTGTGATATTCAATAAGAAATGCTTATACTTGTAATAAGTCTGTTATATATAGGATGTATAGATCTACATCTCTCATATATATTAAGCTTAAGAGCTTGACCTACAAGCGCATGTTCTATGTACATAAGGTCATACTTTCATGACAAACTAGTAGGTGTAGCATTTACATACGGTAGCTGTATGTGCATTGTATTAGGGACCTAGTTTGATTACCCTTTGGTTGAGAATGTTTATGTATATATGTATAGAAATGTTAGGGTTTTCTTTTGTTATTTGTTATACTTCTTAGCCTATGGGGTTCAGGTGGGTAGGCACGGGGCATGTCAGAAGGAGTATTGTGCTACTTCCTCCTCTTCATCCAAACTGCTTACTGATACAGCTATGATACGGTTCTCCATATTCCTCTCAGCCTATTACAGACACAAAGCAGGTTCTAGTAAACACACATTATGTTACCCAAATATTACTTTAAATCTCCAAATATATAATGTCTCCCTACACTTGGTAGTTTTAATTACATGAGTTGGGCCGTTGACTCTTGGAACATTAAAGGCTTACAAAATACCGCTAAAAGAAAACTGTTTCTCCACCTGCTGTTTAAATCCCAGGCTAATATTAGCTTTCTCCAGGAAACACACTTATCTGAAAAGAATGGGAACACACAAAAATAGAAAATGGATCAGGTCAATAATAAGTGCTGGTGACAGCTCAAACTCGAAGGGGTGGCCATTATAATTAAGAAACAATTCCAGGAACCTATCAATGAATATAAATCCGATACAAACGGCAGATGGTGCTATTTCACCTCTACACTCCCAGATTCCTCCAAACCAGTTATGTTCATGAACATTTATGGTCCTTGTTCTCAACAACAAACCTTTATCCTAGAAATCTATAACATACTAAACTCATTTCCAAATTACTTATTTATAGTAGGAGGGACTGGAATGTGGTAATTGATCCTAGTCTAGATCGCACCAGCAAATCCTCCTCCTATAACTTCCAAGCTTCTATAGCCTTAGAGGAACTTATCTCAGATTTTAATCTTGTAGACACTATCACTTTTAGTAATATCTCGACCAAAGAAAATCTATATACCTTCTATTCCAACTGTCACAAATCTTGGTCACGACTAGACTTCATTCTGATTTCGGACCCTATCTAAATTTAAAAATACTTTTAATATCGAACCCAGATCTCTCTCCGACCATGCAAAAATCTCTCTTAAAATCAGATTCAACACGCCTGTTTTTACATACGCTAACTGGACCCTTAACAATAACCTACTAAATAATAAAGATATTTTAAATAAAATTAATAATATGTTGTTGGCTCTCGACACCAATCTTACAAAATCCCTAATCCCCCCAGACATTCAATGGGCGGCCTGCAAAGCCGAAATGAGAGGTTTTCTGATTAGCAAAGCTTCCTATCTTAAAAAACTCAACACTAAAAAAGAAAATACTCTATCCCTTAAACTATCATCTTTAGAAAAAAGTCAGAGATTATCTCCAGACCCAAAAACTGAAGTATTGATCAACTCCACGCGCAAAGAATTACTAGAACTGCACTCACAGAACTTTTCCCTACAGGAACAAAAATGTATTGCAACATATTCTGAATGGGCCCAAACTCCCTCAAGAACTCTGGCAAGAATATTAAAAAATAATAACGGTGCTCCCAGAATATCCACTCTTCAGTATCAAGGGAAAATTTATAATTCAGACTCTGAAATAATACACTTATTTTTTGAATTATTTTCAGATATTTATAGTAGCAATAAACAAGATTTTTAAAACCCCAGAGGAGTCCTTTCTAAACTCCATTAACTTCCCTCTCTTGAACCAACTCAAGTCTCAGTCCTCTCTGCGCCAATTACCATCCAAGAAATACATGACATTATAAACAATCTTAAAAGAGGCAAATCTCCGGGCCCTGATGGCTTCACTACTAACTTTTACAAAGCCTTTTGCCCAAAAATATCCTCTATCCTATGGAAGGTCTTTAACTGTATCATTAAGGAGGGTATTACTGACTTACATTGGAACAACTCAAAAACCATCTTACTATTAAAAAACAAACAAGACAGAGCAGACCCGCACAATTACAGACCAATTTCGTTAATAAATGTTGACATTAAGATTCTTGCTGCTATCCTAGCTAATAGATTACAAAAGATACTCCCGTCTTTATTATCCCCTGACCAAGCTGGCTTTATGAGTAATAGACACACATGGGATAATACCCTAACCTTGGATTCCCTTATTCAATTGACCAAAAAAGACAAAAATCCAATCACGCCCTAACCTTAGATGCCTCTAAAGCTTTCGACAGAGTCAACTGGGACTTTTGTTTGATACCTTGTCCCATTTCAATATACCTAAATTCTTCTCGGATATAATCAGAACACTTTATACAAAGTCCCACACATACCTCTATATAAACAAACAGAGATCCAAGCCAATATTGATTACTAATGGAACTAGACAAGGTTGCCCACTCTCACCCTTTCTCTTTAACATTTTTATCGAGCCCTTCTTCTTATATATTGCGCAGAATACACACCACAACATCCCTAAAATTCTAAACACACATGTTGCACTATCAGCTTTTGCAGATGACTTAAATTTATACTTCCAATTTCCCAACTCAGACCTACCCAAAATCTTTGATGCCATTAAGTACTTTTCCTCCGCATCTGATTACGTAATTAACAATAAAAAATCACATATTTTCCCAATCAATCCTAACTCCCACAAATCTTTTTATTTCCCGAGTCCTCTTTACAAATAACATATAATCTTAAATATCTTGGTATCCATTTTGAACATAATCAAGCTTCCATGCTCCAAAACAATCTACTAAAAACATGGTCCATCATCCAGCAAGATTTACAAAGATGGAAACTTATGAATTTAGCTTTCTTGTCCAAAGTAGCAATAGTGAAAATGAATGTCTTACCCAGACTCTTATATCAATTCAACGCCTCGGATATAGAAGTATTTAATAACTTCTTTTCCAAAATTGAAAAAGATCTAGCTAGGTTCATCTGGTTCCCGAAGTCAGTCAGGATCTCTTACTCTAAATTAACTTATCCTAAGGAGAAAGGGGTTGGGCCTTCCAAACTTTCAACTGTACTACAAGATCATCTGCTCAAACAGAGTCTGGTCTATCTCAAACTTTAGCAGCAAAAATCAAACCCACTCTCCAGCATGGTTGAAAATATGGCATCATCATATTATCTCTAACAAAATTAATCCTCAGGCTATTCCATTCCTTTCCACTCTCTCTATAAACAATTGTAATTTAGCACATTCTCTGAAACATAAAATTAGGCTTTTCCAAAAACTCATTAAAGACATCAACATGGAAAATACCCTACCCCTGCTCCAACCACTCCATCAAAATCCAAACATCAAAATCAACAATATGACGTTGGACCTTACTAAATTTCCTGCCATTAAAGACCTCAATGTTTGGGACATCCTCAAACATAGTTCAAAATCTATCCCTGAGCTACGATTAATTCTTGGAACCAATAACAAATACACAGTGATTCTTCGACAACTAAGAGAAGTTTTACTTGCACAACATTTTAATCCTCCCCCTAACCCTCAGGAAATCAACAAATTAATTGAAATCATATCTGTAATATCAAGCACTAAAAAAACAATCTCATCCTCTTACAAACTATTGAATAAGGTGCTATACAACTCAAAATGTCTCTTTTCCAACTATTGGAACACAGTTGGGTCTCCTATCTCAGAGGACCAAAAACTCTCAGCTATAAAATCTACTTTAGAACTCTCCCTTTTTAAAAAACTCTTATACACCCAACTGATGCTAAACAACAATTCCTACTTCACTCCTGTAATACTCAATAAATTTAACCCCAACTCATCCCCTCGTGTACATGCTGCTCCCATCCGAGGCGGATCTACTACACATTATGTGGTATTGCAACCACTCTTACAAACTCTGGTGTTCTCTAAAAGTTCGTTTACAAAAAATGGGTTACTACACCTCAACCCTGTCATGGGAAACAGCCATTCTCCATATTCATACCTCCGTAATACCTAAAGTACAACTTCACATTTTAATTATTCTCTGTTCACTTATTAAGCTATATATCACTAAAACTGGTTAGATCGCACCAAACTTAGTTGGAATGGTTTCAAAGAGATGGCTTTCAAACACATCTCAGCTCATAAATTCATTATAAAGGGCCCCAAAAAAAGAGCTTATTTTGGCAAATTATGGAAGAAACTTATAGATGTGATTCATACTGAATGACTCCTCATTCACATCTTGTGCACAAAAGCTATCCAT
This sequence comes from Protopterus annectens, assembly GCF_019279795.1. Taxonomy (NCBI): domain Eukaryota; kingdom Metazoa; phylum Chordata; order Ceratodontiformes; family Protopteridae; genus Protopterus; species Protopterus annectens. The sequence goes on from NC_056737.1 coordinate 1,732,361,820, forward strand.
ATTCCTGTTAATATACCGGAGAACCACAGCCAACCCAATTTTTCACTATACTTCTACATTACCACTACGGAGGAACGTAGCACTCTTGGTTGTAAATATTGTATATATTTGTTTTTTGGTTTTGGGTAAATGGATTACAATGCTCTCATTGTGCTGTACCTATCATTCTCATATGTATCATTGCTATACTATGTGGCTACTCACTATTTTCTGTAATAATCCAACGTTGCATTCTAATGTGTATAACTGTAATGTATTTCCTCATCCAGTTTGCATTGTACCATACTTTGAAAAATAAAAGAATTATTTGAAAAAAAAAACTTCGGTAGACCATATACAATAGATGTTACAGGATGTGATAAATACAAATAGTTATACAATTCAGGTACTATAAATCCATCCATCAGAAGCTCTTATAAGTAGCTTTTTATCTTAAAAATAAAAGCATTCACTATGGTAACTTTAACCTTCATAAAGGTCATAATATTATGAAGTAGTTCATACATTAATTCATTGTATAACTTCACATCCATAATCACAACCTTACCTCCCTTATCTTCTTGTTTTATTATTATATCTCAGTTGTTACTGAGTTTCCATAATGCATTCTTTTCATCTTGATTTAAATTATAATACTTATTTTGACTAGTTTTTACATACAACATATCATAAATATCTTGTTCACACATTTCAATAAAGGCTTTAACTACTTGTACATATAGGGATGAACATACTTGTTCTTTTAAGATTTACATTGGGTACATTGATAGCTTTATTAAGCAAAAGTTTTAAATCAATATTCCATGAAAAGAGTCTCAATTCAGTTAAAACTTCACTTAAATCACCCTCACAAGATGGTACATATGACATACCTTTTTCAAGAAGACCCAGTTTTTGTCATTTGATGTGCAACATTCTGATATAATGATTAATTTTTTTGATATTTGTATAATTTATAGGGATATGAAGTTTGAAACAAAAATTCATAAAAAAGAAGTACAAGCTACTCGATATGTACTTTCTAGAAGTATGCACCCGAGACATATATGTCTGAATGTGCTGAAAGGACAATTTTTGAGAGCCAGTAGGCTAAATACAAATAATAAAGATTTTGTTTCCAAGTTAGCTTTTATGATTAAAGACTTTAAGCTACAACGTTATAATGAGAGAATGATAGAAAGGGAAAGGAGAAACATGATGGAAGAACGTGATAATCTTGGTAGACCATATTTGAATGGTCCAGTGGCCAGGACTAATATTAATAATGATGGTAGGGAACAGAGCCATATAAGATATGTTACTAAATTCAATAGACATACCAATATGGTTAGGAAAATTATCAGGAAAAATTGGGCTATTTAACGGTCCAGTAATGATATTAGAAACATTGTAGGTGCACAACCTAGTTTTACCTACAGGACAGAAAAGAATTTGAAACAGATGTTCTGTTATAAAGACATGTTTAAGAAAATAGGTATTAATGTAAACAAAAAATCTATAATACCATACTATTACTGTGTTTTTTGCAGCAAAATTAACACAGAGCTAGTTTTTATATATCCAGTAACTGGATTTGAATTTATTTTTAAGACTCATGCTACTTGTTTCACAGAGAATGTCATATACCTTGCTAATTGTGAGGCCTGTGACCATTTCTATATAGAGAAGACAAATCAGAAGCTTAAGGAATGTATTAACTTACATCTTTCAGATATACATAGATGTATTAATACTAATAGGTTCATAGGTTGGTACTAGGCTATCGGCCCTACAGCCTATACAAGCCTAGCCATAACAATTCCCTGGCTATTTCTTCCCAGAATATTTATTTCCCTGGTCCCCTGTCTAGCAGGGCAACTGACGTGATCCCCAGGGTGAATTTCCTCTCTCCCATCCAGTCATCAAGGTTCCTTTTGAAAAGGACCAAAGAGGTGTTCAGCTTGACATGTATGGGCAGTCTATTCCAGAGTATGGGGAGTCTCTGGGTCAGGAACCTATCCCTCCAGCATGTTTTATTCATTGTGATGACCAGGTTTAGATCCCTGGAGCATGTGGCTCTGAGGGATTGGGATTTCTTTAAGTGTAGCATGTCCAACAGCTCTGGGTTTGACATGGCCTTGTATGTTAAGCAGAGATCGCCTCTGAGTAGGCGATGTGTGACAGAGTATAGACGGAGTTTTTTTAGGCAGTCAGCATAAGGCATCTGCTTTAGGCCTGTGATTCTTTTAGTGAGGTATTTCTGTGGCCTTTCCAGTTGTTGTAGATGTCTTGTGAGGTACATACCAAATGGGGCACTGTACTCTATAGTGGGTCTAATGAGGGTTGAGTACAGTGGGACAATGACCTCCTTTTTTCTGGATGAAAAGCCCTTAGTGATGAGGTGTGCCACTTAAAAGGATTACCTGACTGTTGTAGCGATGTGGTTATTGAAGGTAAGACCACTGTCCACCTGTGTCCCTAAGTCCCTTATCACACTTGCAGTGTTTAGCGCACTGACACTTATGTGATAATTCATGGGTACATGGTTTTTCCTAAAGGGGATAACTATACATCTCTTGGCATTTAGCTTGAGCCCATAGCTCTGGCACCAATCATCTGTTTCTGTAAGGCCCTTTTGTAGAATATCCACATTATTTGGGGATTCAATAATGGCTCCCAGTTTGCAGTCATCTGTGAGACAAAGAGAGAGACAGGCAGATAGGAGTATGGATGAGGGGGTGGAGGCTGAAATTTTGGCAGCGGTCAGACACTACGTGGCCCTATCAGGAAAGGGAAGTCTTTGGCTGGAAGACTGAGAAGGCTTAGCCTGGGGAGGCTGTCTTCTACATCGGGGGGAGCTACAGGCCTGGAGGTTTTCCTGATAAACTGCATCTTAAGCATATTTCTCAAAAAGGGCCTGACCATAAGTTTAAGTTTAGAGTCCTACAGAAAGTTTTTCCTGATATGAGAGGGGGAAATATACTTGAAAAAACAGTGTTTTTAAAATATAAGTGGATAAATTACTTTAGGGCAGATGTGTTACCAGGACTGAACTCACAACACAATATTAAACCTGTTTTGAAAGTGAAGCATAACCATATATAAGATGTTTTCTGAATTTGTGTTGTGTACCTAACTGGTTAAAACTTTTTAGTTTTTTGATTGATCTTAATTTAAATGATTTATTGTTGCTTTTGTACTATTTGCTAGCTGATGCAAATGCATTGTATTTAAGAGACTTTAATTGTATTTTATTTTGTTGAGCATTGAGAAAGAGCTTGCCTCGAAAGCTTTGCTTTTTTACATTTCTTGCCTGTATTAAAGTCGTTTTGTGGTGCAACGGTGTGTTTCCAAATTTCTTGGTCTTTTTGAGTAGGTAGTCAGTCAGTTAGATAGTTCATTTAAGTTTAATTTTCCTGCTGTCCATCCTGACGTATTTGTGTATAGTAAAAACGAACACCCAAGCCACAGTTTCTTCTTATTGCACATAAGGAGAGTGGCAAATCCCACCTGCATGGATTCGCACCCTCATCATTCTCCAAATTGACATAATTACCTCTGAGATCACCAAGCTTTGGGATTTTCGTTACTGCTTCTTTTGTCAAAAGCCTGTTTGGAATTTTCATCTTGTAGGACTGGGCTTTGATGCACTAGTTAATGATTTTATAACTGAATATACCTGATTAATATTCTCAGTTTGGATAATAGCCACTAATAATTACATTATAAAATTGCTCTGGTAGTCTTATTAGTTACCATTTTTCATTGAGAGAATATTGATTGAATTATTACACTTAACACTAGTTATTATGTCCTATGGTCTGTAGAGCTAAAGTATAATCTGAAGTTGTTAATCTTCTTCCTATTCATCACTGATGGGCTCGGTTCCAAGCCCTTGGAACTGAGTCGGCCTTATACCAAGCTTGCGTGCACCAAAAACCCTCGAGCTAAGCTGCTACCCACAATGCCCTTTACTCAGTTACCCCAGATCTCATTTGCCGCGCAGCCATATAGCAGTGTTTCTCCGAGCTCTCCAGCTAAGTGATTTATCTTATACATTTACAAGTTTTGTAAAAGTTTTTCTCATTTATTGTTTGTTCTTTGATATCTTTATATACTCAGCTCTACCCACAGGCATCCCTTTCATACCATTTTTGGTATTTTGAACTTTCTACCCTTGTGGTATTTTATTACCATTGTTGGTATTTCCTCTCTCTTTACTTCTTCATTTCCTCCACTTTCCTCACTCTTTTCCTTTTGTGTGACAGTGTTTACTGTTATGTCTAAGAAGAAGGAAATTATGGGGATTAAACACTGCTCTTCTTGCAGTGGTAAACTTCTGAATAGCGACCTTCATGAAGAATGTGTGTACTGTTTGGGGGTTCCGCATTTGTCGGCGAAACCCCCGTGTGATATTTGTGCTAGCTTCAATCAGCGGACATTGAATAAACGTCAGAATAAATAGATTTTGAAGGGCCTGCTTGCATCGCCTTTTTCGGAGGCTATTTCTGTGATGGAGGTCTCATCCCCTCCTTCTGTGGACAAGAAACATCCTCGTTCAGACCCCTCTTCACCGGCTAGTGAGAGAGGTAAAAGTCATAAGCACAAGGCCCAAAAGTCTTCCTCCGAGCACTGTACTGCCTTCTCGGTTCCGACTACATCGGTTCCGAGTTCGGCTCCAGTGAAGCTTACCGAGGTCGCCTCGTCAGCGCCTACCCCGACACCGTCGATGACGGTGCCATCTACTACCTCGGTTCCAATCTGTTTGTCTGTCTCTGTCTCGGCACCGACGTCACCCACCTCTGCTCCGATGTCGGTTCCGACAACAACTTCGGAGCCATTTTTGACATCCACCCCTGTTGTGACTTCGGCTCCGAGCCCGTTCTCAGCTCCAACCATACAGTTGTTGCTGGTTTCTAAGTTGGAATCGTCTGTGCCATTCTGTGATACACCACGGACCCAATATTCGTCGTCTGTGGACCCGTTTTCCAGACAAGCCTGCAGCCCCTTTTTGGACCGGCCTGATTCCCCCTCAGGGGCATTGGTAAGATCCACCAGGAGCCTTTCAGAATTGGATGTGGTGTGCCTTTTTGACCAGCTGCTGACTGCCAGGGGAATTTCAAATTTACCTAGACCCTATCCCACTCCAGGCTTTGGGTCTATTACTCTAGTGACCCCTACATACTCACCTCCCTTGGATCCCTCGGTTCCAAGGCTCGTATATCTGACATTTTCTAGAGGACCCCCTTCCTTGGCACTGACAACGACAGTGTCTGAGGCCCCTGAGGCCCCTTTGGGTGTTGGTTCCATCGGAACCCACCCTCCCTCAATCTCATGCTTGGGGAGGGTGGAACCTCCGATTCTGGTATCAATTCTGACTGTGTTGTCGGTCCCGGTTTCAGATCCGGGGGTGACTACCACTTTGCATTTGCTTGAGGCTCCGTCCCTGGGGGTGGACTGTGTAGAGCGGGGAGTGGCCCTGGTTCCGATTTCATCTTCCTTGGTTCCGGGCTCCCACTCCTCTTCGGGCAGGCCCACTTTCCAGGTGATGGAGAGGGTGCTTACTTCTAGCAACCCTCGTATGTCAGTTGACCCCCAGTTCCTTCTGAGCCACAGCTGTCAAAGGCCACCTTCCCAGGACTCTGAGAGCACAAGGCCCAGGAAACCCCTGTCCAGGGTATTTCCCTTTCTGAGTCTTTTTTGGATACTCCCACCAAAGAACCCCCTCAGAAACGGGCATGTAAGAGGAAACACATGGACTCCCCAGAGGAGTCCTTCACGGAAGATAGGGACTATGATGATGGGGAAGGATCCCCATGTTCAGCCCCTGATGATGTCTTCTTCAGAGACATCATGGAAATCTTGAAACAGAGGGGTGAGTGGAAGCCCTCCAGTTCTTCCTCGGAAGAATCCGTATTCCTGCAGGCCTTTTGCTCTCGGCCCTCTACTTCTTGGGTGACCCCTCCTGCCAATGAATTGGTTAAGCTTATCGTGCAGTTGGCATGGAAGAACCTGGACTCCGTTGAGGCCATCCCAGGAGATCAGACAAGGTACTCTACCCTCCAGAGGATCAAACCCACTGGTCTAGAGTTTTGCCAGTGGATGCTATGGTGGTGGTGGCAGCCACAAAAAAGGACCTTGTGGAAGAGAGTCCTGCTGTTCATCTGCCCAACAGAGAGTCCTGGGCAGTGGACAGGTTAGGGAAACAAGTTTTTGAATAAGCGATCTTTGCAGTTAGGTCTCTGAACGCCATGCCTGGATGCGCATTTGTGACATCGCAGACTCCTTCAAGTCTTCCTTTTTAAATGCCCCTATTGAACCATCAGCTCTGTTCGGTGCTAAGGTCAAGGATACATTAGCCAGGTGCGAGCAAGATGGGAAGACCTTGTCTGCCATTGGCCTACACTTTTCCAAACCTCAGCGTTCCTTCTCCAGGAATCAGAGGAGCGGGAAGATGTGGCACAAGAAGTCTCAAGGTCCTTTCTATGACGCATGTGGTGAGGACTCCTCCAGAGGCAGAGGGGGTTCCAATAATGGAAGACATCCCTTTTGAGGCAGAGGGGGTCCCCAGAACTAGGGCTCCAGAGATTCCTTCTCTGGTAGACTGTATCAGTGCTCCTGAAGCTCTGCTCGATTGCGTTCCTCTGGAATCAGTTGGAGCATGTTTTTCCCTGCACCAAACTGCCTGACTCTCTATTACAAATGATCAGTGGATGCAGAGAATCATTACCAGAGGCTACCATATTCCCCTAATAGCTTATCCAAGACCTCCGAAATCCCTTCCCGATGTTCCGCCCAGTCAAAGGGAGGAGGCAGCTTCCGAAATACGAAAGCTATGTCAAAAACGAGCCATCCAACAGGTTCCCTCAAATCAGTGTGGATCAGGGTTCTACTCAAGATTCTTTTTGGTGCCAAAGAAGACTGGGGACTGGAGGCCCATTCTGGATCTCAGCCAACTAAACAAATCGGTAGTTCAGACCAAGTTCCACATGGTCATGATTCAATCCATCCTTCCCTTTCTGCGGGAGGGTGTTTGGATGTGCTCATTAGATCTCCGGGATGCGTATTGCCATATCAAGATGGACAAGCACTCTAGGAGCCTCCTTCACTTCCAGTTGGGAGCCAGTCACAACCAATTCAGAGCCCTGCCTTTCGGTCTCTTGATGGCCCCCAGAGTGTTCACGAAATGCCTTGCAGTGGTAACAGCTCATCTGAGACTTCATGGATTCCAGGTGTTTCTGTACCTAGACAATTGGCTTCCCTCTGCCCCCACCAAGCGTCTACTGGTCAGGGCCCTCCGCTACACCATGGTTCTAGCAGAGTCACTGGGCATCACCATACATTGGGAGAAATGCAAACTTCAACCCTCACAACAATTGGAAGTCGTAGGGGCAATATTCAACACCCAGTCCAGCCTGATCTCACTTCCTCTTCACAGGCTTCAGAGATTAAGGGCACAGGTTCAAGTGATACTCTGTCAAAAAAAGGTGTCTGCAAGGGAAGTTCTCCAAGCCCTGAGGTCTATGGCTGCAGCCATCCCTATTGTTCCCTTAGCCAGACTACATATGTGATTACTACTATGGCTTCTTCAGGCCCAGTGGATACCCAATCTTCACCCCCTGAGCTCACAGATTCTCATCACCAACACTTGCAAACAAGATCCCCTCTGGTGGATGTGTACAGATGAAAATCGTTGGTTTCACCCCTTCCAGGCTCCCCAGCCCAGCCCCATGGTGACCACGGATGCTTCTCTGATGGGGGGGGGGGCTACTTCCAGGGAAAGTCAGTTCAAGGCACGTGGTCCAATGTAGCGGTCAACTTGCATATCAATGTCCTGGAGTTGAGTGGTGCTATTGGCGTTGCAAGCCTTCCATCCACTCCTTCTGTCCAGAACGATTGCTGTCCAGTCGGACATGTCCGTGTTCTGGTACATAAACAAACAGAGGGACCAAATCCTACCCCCTATGTCACGAAGCCATGAGAATCTGGCAGTGGGCGATAGATTCTAACCGCTTCCTGATCACAACGCATATCCCGGGGAGCTCTAATATGATTGCGGACAGACTAAGCAGATGCATTCTCCATCCTCATGAGTGGTCTCTCAACCTGAGTGTGGCGACAGAAATTTTCAGCTGTTGGGGTCAGCCATGCTGCGACCTTTTCAACTCCCCCTCAAACACAAAATGCAGCAGCTACTTTGCCCTCTTTCCCCCTCTTGGGGAGTCATTGAGAGATGCTTTGATTCACAATTGGCCCACAGGTCTCCTTTATGCTTCTCCTCCGATTCCTCTGATTCCCCCTTTTTCTAAGGAAAGCTATTCAGTTGAGAAGCAAAGTGATCCTCATTGCCCCATTCTGGCCTCATCAAGTATGGTTTTCCTTCCTCTGACCTCACCTGTTACAACCTCCTTGGAACCTAGACACTCATCAGGACCTCATATCTCACCCACAAGGGCTGACTCCCCCGAATCTGTCAACTCTCAAGCTGACAGCTTGGTTTCTCCACTTCCGTTAGTTGCCAGGCAGGAAACATTCTCTTCACCCATACGTGATATTATCTTGGCCTCTTGGCCTCTCATAACCCATCCTCCAGGAAACTTTACAGGGACAAATGGAAAAGATTCTCTATTTGGTCACATAATCAGAAGCTAGACCCGTTCTCTGCCCCCATAGCCACTATTCTTCATTACCTGGCTGAACTGTTCAACAATGGGGTGTCAGCTTCCACCATTCGAGTCCATCTAGCAGCTGTTTCCAACTTCCATAATGGTTCAGATGGAGTCCTGCTTATTTCCTCTTGCCTTTGCATGACTTTCCTCAAAGGTATTTTCCACAGCAGGCCTCCCATCAGGCAGCTGGTGGAGGCATGGAATCTGTCCGGGGTTTTGCAGTCTCTTTCTCTGCCCCCTTTTGAGCCAGCTGCAACATGTGATCTAGAATTCCTGTCATGAAAATCCTTATTTCTGGTGGCTATAACCTCAGCCAGACGAATTTCTGAATTACAAACATTATGTATCAAGTTCCCTTATCTGATCTTTCATAAGGACAGAGTATCACTTCGTACTAACACATCCTTTCTCCCCAAAGTGGTTTCTGACTTTTCAATTAACCAGTCCATTGAGCTCCCTGTGTTCTTTCCAAATTACCCTAACAAGGGAGAATACTGCCTGCATTCCTTGGATGTTCATAGACAATTACGTTTCTACCTGGACAGAACTAAATCCTTTTGCAAGTCGGACCAGCTTTTCATCTCCTTTGCAGGTCCTAGAATGGGAAGTGCAGTATCGAAAGTTACTTTGTCTAAATGGTTCAGGTCTTTGCCTTCACATATTCACTTACAGAGGGACCTAAGCCTGGCCAAATCAAAGCTCACTCAACTAGGACTATTGCAGCATCTGTTGCCTTCCACACTAGGGCCTCCATGGATGACATTTGTGCAGCTGCTATTTGGGCAAAGCCCGACACCTTTATCAAGCATTACAGATTGGATCTGATCTCCATGGGAATAGCGGCCTTTGATTCAGTGGTTCTCAGGAATGTTCTTCCATAAGAGCCACCCAGGTTCTCCAAGTAGCTGGGGACTCGGTCCCATCAGTGATGAATAGGAAGACGATTAACAACTTCAGATAAAGAAGTTATGTCTTACCATAATGTTCCATCTGAGTTGTTGATCTTCTTCCAGTCATCACACCCTCCCACCAACCCCCTCCAAAGGTTCCTGGCAGATCTTCTGGGTCTTTGTGGTGTCTTAGGGTTTCTGCACAGAGATGGCCTCTGACTTATTTCTTCTTCTATATGTTGCATGCAAACTCGATCTGAGGTAACTGAGTAAAGGGCATTGTAGGTAGCAGCTTAGTTTGAGAGTTTTTGGTGCACACAAACTTGGTATAAGGCCGACTCGGTCCTGAGGGCTCGGAACCGAACCCATCAGTGATGACTGGAAGAAGATCAACAACTCAGATGGAATGTTATGGTAAGACATAACTTCTTTTTTGCAATATTTAGTCATTAGAAACAGTGTTTGACCAAAGCTTACACGTCAGTGCTTTACTTTACTAGTACATTGTAAAAAAATTTGAAAGTATCCATAAGCTAGTGATGCAGACCAGTCCATATATTAACATTAAGTATAGAAAAATGTAAGTATAGAAAAGTGAACATTTATGTGAGCCTTCATATAAAGATGATAAATTTCTAAATGCCAAAATTGGGATCTTCTTATGGTTCACACCAGTTTGATATTCTGGAGACCTGGTGAGTCAACCCGATTATTGTTTCTGAGATTACTAATTACATGCATAGGGCACATGCACTTCAGTACCAACTGTCATTTATAAATTTACTTTTTCAGTTCTGGTTTTCTAACTTGCTATAGTGTAAGTAAAGACCTTGTATAAAGCAAATTAATTGTGTCTTTGACATGGATAGTTTCATATAAGAATGCATTTTCATGCTACAATATCTTATGAAACAAAAATGCAAAAAATGTAAGCGCACAGACTTTAACTCATTTTGCCTTCTACTAAGTTTTGCTGCTTGATATTTTAAAGCAAAATGTTGCTACTAGTAATGGTATTACATAGTGTACCAAGTGTTTAGAGAAGCAGCAGAAATGAACAAATTGTGTATCAAGAACTGATGATGTTGTAATGTTTCTTTAGGTGCTTGGGTCAGTCGCGGTCTGGGAATGGTTAAAAAGGAAGGCAATCTTCTTGTTTGGAATTATGTCGCTCCACATCTGGGTTACTGGATTGCAGCACCTTTACCTGGAACTGGAAGTAAGACAGTAATGATATATGTTTGAGAAGCATGCATTTGTTATATACAGAACTGGCATGCAGTAGAAATCTCAATACAGTAATCTCTACTTTCTTTAATAACTGCAGCTTTTATTCAAAAACAGAATCAAAGGAAAAAGATCACAAGTGGTTCTGGTAAATCCACTTCACATCCAGGACCACTGTGCATATTCAAAATTTAAGCCACAGGATAATCAAGTACATAAACACAATCAGAAATGCAAGGAGAGTGGCTGATCCTAGAGTGAGAGCAGCAGACTGCCTTCACTTCTTTGCTGGAAAAACGGGACAATTAACTAAACTCCTGCATTCGGGAACAGTTAAAAGTCATCCAAAACTTCAAAAGTCACTACTAAGTTTTAAAATAATAAAAATTAAAAAAAAAAAATGACCAGACTTAATCACTAAAAAAACTCTTCTTTATCTAGTCACATTTTTACTTTTATAATTTTAAAACTTAGTAGTGACTTTTAAAATTCTGGTTCTGTTTATGAATGCTGGATTTTAGTTAATTGGCCTGTTTTTGGAAAAAAGAAGTGAAGACCACCTGCTACTGTGATGATGGGGTCAGCTATTCTCCTTGCATCTCTATATTCGGAAAGTGAAATGTGTAGCTAGCTCCTTGACCCAGCTTTGGGAATGCGTGTGGGTCATTGCAAAGTTTGTCAGGCAGGATGGGAGGAAGTAGTTGTTTCCCAGCTCTCCTATGCGGTGGAGTTATCGATTTGTCTGCAACTTATGTGTCTGTTGGAGGCCAGGAAGTCCTGCAGCTGTAACATAAACATATGAGAGTACGAGAAAATTATGGATGCCGAGTGCATGTGTTAGTAAAACATATACCATGAGTACCTGATTTCATATTATACTGCTCCCTCTAAGCTATGGATTATGAAATCATTTGACACAACAGCTGAGCATCTAATGTGGTAAAAAAGTTGGATCAGAAATGGACTTATCCTGGAAACATTGCATAGTAACACAGGGTCTATCAATAAGCTGTACCGGTTTAACATTTTAACTTAATGTGTGAGACAGACGTGTTGCCTCACGATAGGTTTTTAGACTTCAGAAGATGCAGTGTGCAAATTTTCATATTCAACAGATTTGTTTTTAATTCTGGCATGGTATTTAATACTGGCAGTCACAGCAGAACGTGACTGTGAATGAAATGCATGGAACTAATAAAAGGTTGGCTTTTTACTGCTACAGTTGTGCCTGGTAATGCTCTATGCAATTTAAAATGTCACTTTCCTCAGTATGCAGTGACCTTTGAGGTTATCAAATAATTTAGTAACACAGATGCTTCCTACATAATAAGATTAATAATGTTTGTTTCCTTAGCATTCATTTCTGATAGCCTGTTATGAGATAACTTTACGTTTTGTTAGATTTTCATTTGGGTAAACCTGATTATTGAGCAGTTGATTTTATAGATTTCTGTTAAAACTAGTATATCTTCAGTAATACATTAAAATATGGGAACTTCAAGAGATAAAATGAAGTGAGCCCTAATATGATTAATATGATTAAACAAACAAATGAAAGCAGCTTAGGTTTTATATGATTATCTGTTTTGGTTTGTGCAATGCATAGACTGAAATAAGAGCAGCTTTTCCATCTTAGCATTGAGAAAGGGTTGTTACCCGAAAGCTTTGCTTTGATAAACTTTTGTTTGACGTTGGAGCAGTTTATTTCTGAGTCTATTGTTATTTTTCCAGTTACCACAGTATCAACCTTACTACCACCCCTTTCTTAATACAGCATGCTCTGAGGTTGTAGAAAGTGAAGTATTTAATGATCCAGCAGTTAAAAATGGACACAAATAACTGTATTATTACCATGCTTACTGTCAGTTGCTTAGTAGATGATTGCTCACATCACAGTTGCCCAAGCATAGTAGCTCAAGGTGGCAGTTGCCAATGTGCTGTTCCTTATTATATACATGTGAGCAATTTGTTGGTTCTAAAAGTATATTGTGTTTTTGATTTCTGTGAGCTCACAGCCTCCTGGAGAAGGAAAGACACCTTTTTTCATTTTTGTGCTTGATCTTTCAACAACATTCAGTGACCCTGGAATGACATCTTTTAGTGATTACTCTTTTTGTGAGATGCAGTGACTTTGAAGCAAGAAGAATAAAGTAAGAAGATGCAAAATCTAGAAGGAATTACCACCCCACTGCAAAAACATTTCTTAATGATTGTAATTTTGTTACATTTGCTGTACATCCCAAATGTATGTATCCTGAGAGTATGTCTACTTAGGCTGTCAGTTTTGAGTAGTTTTTGTTGAAGAATTATGTTTTGAGGCTTGCCATCTCTTCCAGCATTTGTAGTCACTCCCATTTGCCGTAAAACTTATTTCCTGAAAAAACACCATTTATCCTTATCCAGCTGCTGACAAGGTGGGTTTTATTTATACTGAGGTTGGGGTTGGGCCCCCAACTGTGAGTGCAATATAAACTAGAACTGCAGACAAAGTGTGATTTTTACCCTTAAATACTACGGCGTCACATAAATTTAAAAGCAGCAATATTGTGTCAGATCTGTGGCACTAAGGAGAGTAGTCCTGTCTGCTGACCTAAGGACCTAATTAAACTAGCAAGTGAAGCTATTGGAGATGCTGGCAGGGGAAGATATGGGGGGGGGGGGTGTCGTGCCAGCTAACAATTATGGGAAGTAGATAACTGAATGCATTTCTACCACAGGAAGTACACCTGGCAAAGAGATGCTTAACACCAAGGACATTTAGGGGCAGTGTGCCTACCAAAGAGTTTTTAAGCATTGTAGCAAAAGTGCAGGTGTGTAGAGGCATGCACACACATGGCCTGGTATAGCAGCACTTAGCAGGCTAATTGAGAAAGAGAGAGAGGGAAGAGGGCGACTGAGTAATTCAAGTGTCACACATGATAGAGCATAAAGATGAGGCCTATGAAGTGAAATTCCTCCTGAAAATGGTAAACCTCCAAGGGGGTGAAATCGGATACTTGTACCAGTCAAGACGGGGGGGGATGAATGGGTCAGTGGGGTGGTAGAAGTGAGTTAATGGTTGAAGGCAGGTAAGGGACAAAAAAAAAAGACAGCATCACTCTTTATCAGTTGGAATGTACAACTGAGGTTAAAAAATGTAGCATCTAGGATTGCAATTTCTTTATATAATATAGATCTTTAAATTAAGAATTTTACTGGCATTTATAGGGTAACCATTTGAAATGTCAGGACCCACAAGATTGAGTCCTGAAACACAGAGTTTTATTGGCTGAAAGAATGGACTTACCTATACTAAGTCCAAGACAGTCATTTCTCTGGATATTCCCTTTTCCCCAATTTATGGTAATCTCAGAGGTGCTGGGGGGTAGAAGTTTAAATGAGAAGAACAATGTTTGAGATTCACCCTTCTCTGGGATTTTCAGTCTTTTTGGGGGCTTGTTAGCACTCAGCTTTTTGAGTGCCGACATTTCAATACAGAGGACATTTATAGTTTACATTAGTGGTGTTGAAATTATATTTTGCATTCACATTTTGATGTGATTATATATATTGTTTACAATAAAAATGTTGCTGTAAAAGCAGAATTTTAATACTTTAGCATCATTCTGATCATAAAGTCATTGTCAGCAACCTCTTGTGGAAAAGTAAACAGCATCTTCCTGCATCTGCTCTTTTCTGTTACACTTTGCTGTCACTTATTTCAGACACAGTTGTATAGTGCTGTTGATAAGTCAGTGACGATGGCAAGCCTGTGGACAGTTATCCAAATCATCCACAGAACTTTCATGTCAGAGATAAGGGAATAGATTGCCAGGCCTTTCTCCCAGCTGACATTTCAACAGTAATCCCAGTAATTATCAAACCAGGTCACTAGCATCATAGATGGATGCTTTGTTTCTGTGCCATTAAACTGAACAAAACAACATACATCATTTATAAAGTAGTAGTAAGAGAGTGGAAAGTTGAATCACAGATATATCTTCTTTGCTTTGAAAAACTAGAATCATTTCTGAACTAGAAACTAGAATGTACAATATGTATGAAAGAGTTTATTTGAGTATGATGATTAAATAAAACTGTTAACAAAATAACATGCTGTTATTGTAGTAGTGCTACAACAAAACTTGCAGGACAATAGAGCTAAGAATACATTGGATACCAAAACTTAAAAGCCACTGCTTTCTTAGAGTTACCACCAAATTTCTATTTTCCAGTGAATTATACTTGACTATGTAACTGTAGTTTAACAGACTTTGAAAAACAGTACAACACAATTAAATTATGTGTTGTTTTACTATCAAAACAATGTACCACTGAGGTATGTGCACGTCAGCATGTAGTGCTCTCTCAGAGACTTTATTATGAAATTTAAGAACTTCAGTCATAAATCAAAAACAAGTATGAGTCGATGTGTTATTTGTGTACATGCTGTCGTTTATAGTATATGTGCTGGTTCCTTATGAACAATCAACACTTGATCTCTTTCTAAATCTGAGAATTTAGCCACAACTGACTGAGGATTCAGCTTATCTTAACAAGACTTGTCAAAATCAAAATAAGTGTTATTTTGATGTAAATCCTGTGTGCAACACCCACATGAGGAGGCAAGCCCCCACACCCTCCTAGTTCATATATATGTGTGTGTATATATATATATATATATATATATATATATATATATATATATATATATATATATATATATACATATGATAGATATATACATATATATATATATATATATATATATATATATATATATATATATACATATGATAGATATACGTGTATATATATATATATATATATATATATATATATATATATATATACACATATATCTTGACTCCATAGCTGCACAGCAGTAAGGATCGGAGAAGCTCACCAGTAAAGCAGACAGTATTGTGGGCCTTTATGCAATGTTCAGATAAATTGTGAAAACTGGAGTGCTTGTCAACTGTTTAAACAAACAACACTCCTTTTATGTTCTAATATGTAGCTGACTACTGACAGCAGAGGCAGCTGTAGCTAGACGTCAGTGTATCTCTAATGAGCAGCATATGGATATGTAGCATTAAATATGCTAATGATCAGCTACTGGCAATTACATATCATGCAGTACATAATTATTCTGGAAAGTCTTTAAAGGGACAATCCCAGTGTTTAAAATTCGGGTCCGACTTTAATCAGACCAAAGTAACACCCACTTTTAAAACGTCACATAATTCCTGCCCACAGTGTCATTTTACTTGTACGTCCTTTTCTCCAGTCTCTCTTGAGTTCCCATACACAACAAAACACTCACTTTATGTTCCTATCACCGTAAGTCTTATTTTCTGTTGCCATAGCAACAGTCCCGTGAAATATAAGGAAAGTGCATTGTGAGTTACCTCTCGACCTCTTCTGAGAAAAAGGAACTGACTAATAATTTGAGACAAAAATCTGTATATACTGCGAAAATCTGGACAGTTGAGACCAAAGAGCTTGAACTAACGCTAACTGCCCTTATTATTTTGCAGTCGCTAAGCAATGCTGTTTAGCGAGTGTAAAATAAAGAAAAAATTAGAACTGTATGAACGAGTGTGTGCTTGTGCGAGTGAAATCAAGCGAGACGACGACCAGACAAACAGTTGTAAAGTAACAGAAATACAGTCACCTAATAGACAAGCCCTTCCTGGATACCAGTTTGTAAAACCACGAGTACAATGCAGTACGGTCAGCACCAATAAAAGACGAACTTGAACAGAAATGCACTTTGTAGCTTCAAAGTGGTGAGTGGAAGCCCTCCAGTTCTTCCTCGGAAGAATCGTATTCCTGCAGGCCTTTGCTCGACCCTCTACTTCTTGGGTGACCCCTCCTGCCAATGAATTGGTTGCTTATCGTGCAGTTGGCATGGAAGCACCTGGACTCCGTTGAGGCCATCCCAGGAGATCAGACAAGGTACTCTACCCTCCAGAGGATCAAACCCACTGGTCTAGAGTTTGCCAGTGGATGCTATGGTGGTGGTGGCAGCCACAAAAAAGGACCTTGTGGAAGAGAGTCCTGCTGTTCATCTGCCCAACAGAGAGTCCTGGGCAGTGGACAGGTTAGGGAAACAAGTTTTTGAATAAGCTTATCTTTGCAGTTAGGTCTCTGAACGCCATGCCTGGATGCATTTGTGACATCGCAGACTCCTTCAAGTCTTCCTTTTAAATGCCCCTATTGAACCATCAGCTCTGTTCGGTGCTAAGGTCAAGGATACATTAGCCAGGTGCGAGCAAGATGGGAAGACCTTGTCTGCCATTGGCCTACACTTTTCCAAACCTCAGCGTTCCTTCTCCAGGAATCAGAGGAGCGGGAAGATGTGGCACAAGAAGTCTCAAGGTCCTTTCTATGACGCATGTGGTGAGGACTCCTCCAGAGGCAGAGGGGGTTCCAATAATGGAAGACATCCCTTTTGAGGCAGAGGGGGTCCCCAGAACTAGGGCTCCAGAGATTCCTTCTCTGGTAGACTGTATCAGTGCTCCTGAAGCTCTGCTCGATTCGTTCCTCTGGAATCAGTTGGAGCATGTTTTCCCTGCACCAAACTGCCTGACTCTATTACAAATGATCAGTGGATGCAGAGAATCATTACCAGAGGCTACCATATTCCCTAATAGCTTATCCAAGACCTCGAAATCCCTTCCGATGTTCCGCCCAGTCAAGGAGGCAGCTCTCAAACAGCTATGTCAAAAACGAGCCATCCAACAGGTTCCCTCAAATCAGTGTGGATCAGGGTTCTACTCAAGATTCTTTTTGGTGCCAAAGAAGACTGGGGACTGGAGGCCCATTCTGGATCTCAGCCAACTAAACAAATCGGTAGTTCAGACCAAGTTCCACATGGTCATGATTCAATCCATCCTTCCCTTTCTGCGGGAGGGTGTTTGGATGTGCTCATTAGATCTCCGGGATGCGTATTGCCATATCAAGATGGACAAGCACTCTAGGAGCCTCCTTCACTTCCAGTTGGGAGCCAGTCACAACCAATTCAGAGCCCTGCCTTCGGTCTCTTGATGGCCCCCAGAGTGTTCACGAAATGCCTTGCAGTGGTAACAGCTCATCTGAGACTTCATGGATTCCAGGTGTTTCTGTACCTAGACAATTGGCTTCCCTCTGCCCCCACCTGCGTCTACTG
The DNA here is from genome assembly GCF_019279795.1 of Protopterus annectens. Classification (NCBI taxonomy): domain Eukaryota; kingdom Metazoa; phylum Chordata; order Ceratodontiformes; family Protopteridae; genus Protopterus; species Protopterus annectens. Next base: position 1,732,379,738 of record NC_056737.1, read on the forward strand.
GTCAGGCCCTCCGCTACACCATGGTTCTAGCAGAGTCACTGGGCATCACCATACATTGGGAGAAATGCAAACTTCAACCCTCACAACAATTGGAAGTCGTAGGGGCAATATTCAACACCCAGTCCAGCCTGATCTCACTTCCTCTTCACAGGCTTCAGAGATTAAGGGCACAGGTTCAAGTGATACTCTGTCAAAAAAAGGTGTCTGCAAGGGAAGTTCTCCAAGCCCTGAGGTCTATGGCTGCAGCCATCCCTATTGTTCCCTTAGCCAGACTACATATGTGATTACTACTATGGCTTCTTCAGGCCCAGTGGATACCCAATCTTCACCCCCTGAGCTCACAGATTCTCATCACCAACACTTGCAAACAAGATCCCCTCTGGTGGATGTGTACAGATGAAAATCGTTGGTTTCACCCCTTCCAGGCTCCCCAGCCCAGCCCCATGGTGACCACGGATGCTTCTCTGATGGGGGGGGGGGCTACTTCCAGGGAAAGTCAGTTCAAGGCACGTGGTCCAATGTAGCGGTCAACTTGCATATCAATGTCCTGGAGTTGAGTGGTGCTATTGGCGTTGCAAGCCTTCCATCCACTCCTTCTGTCCAGAACGATTGCTGTCCAGTCGGACATGTCCGTGTTCTGGTACATAAACAAACAGAGGGACCAAATCCTACCCCCTATGTCACGAAGCCATGAGAATCTGGCAGTGGGCGATAGATTCTAACCGCTTCCTGATCACAACGCATATCCCGGGGAGCTCTAATATGATTGCGGACAGACTAAGCAGATGCATTCTCCATCCTCATGAGTGGTCTCTCAACCTGAGTGTGGCGACAGAAATTTTCAGCTGTTGGGGTCAGCCATGCTGCGACCTTTTCAACTCCCCCTCAAACACAAAATGCAGCAGCTACTTTGCCCTCTTTCCCCCTCTTGGGGAGTCATTGAGAGATGCTTTGATTCACTATTGGCCCACGGGTCTCCTTTATGCTTATCCCCCGATTCCTCTGATTCCCCTTATTCTAAGCAAAGCTATTCGGTTGAGAACCAAAGTGATTCTCATTGCCCCATTCTGGCCTCATCAAGTATGGTTTTCCTTCCTCTGACCTCACCTGTTACAACCTCCTTGGAACCTAGACACTCATCAGGACCTCATATCTCACCCACAAGGGCTGACTCCCCCGAATCTGTCAACTCTCAAGCTGACAGCTTGGTTTCTCCACTTCCGTTAGTTGCCAGGCAGGAAACATTCTCTTCACCCATGCGATATTATCTTGGCCTCTTGGCCTCTCATAACCCATCCTCCAGGAAACTTTACAGGGACAAATGGAAAAGATTCTCTATTTGGTCACATAATCAGAAGCTAGACCCGTTCTCTGCCCCCATAGCCACTATTCTTCATTACCTGGCTGAACTGTTCAACAATGGGGTGTCAGCTTCCACCATTCGAGTCCATCTAGCAGCTGTTTCCAACTTCCATAATGGTTCAGATGGAGTCCTGCTTATTTCCTCTTGCCTTTGCATGACTTTCCTCAAAGGTATTTTCCACAGCAGGCCTCCCATCAGGCAGCTGGTGGAGGCATGGAATCTGTCCGGGGTTTTGCAGTCTCTTTCTCTGCCCCTTTGAGCCAGCTGCAACATGTGATCTAGAATTCCTGTCATGAAAATCCTTATTTCTGGTGGCTATAACCTCAGCCAGACGAATTTCTGAATTACAAACATTATGTATCAAGTTCCCTTATCTGATCTTTCATAAGGACAGAGTATCACTTCGTACTAACACATCCTTTCTCCCCAAAGTGGTTTCTGACTTTTCAATTAACCAGTCCATTGAGCTCCCTGTGTTCTTTCCAAATTACCCTAACAAGGAGAATACTGCCTGCATTCCTTGGATGTTCATAGACAATTACGTTTCTACCTGGACAGAACTAAATCCTTTGCAAGTCGGACCAGCTTTTCATCTCCTTTGCAGGTCCTAGAATGGGAAGTGCAGTATCGAAAGTTACTTTGTCTAAATGGTTCAGGTCTTTGCCTTCACATATTCACTTACAGAGGGACCTAAGCCTGGCCAAATCAAAGCTCACTCAACTAGGACTATTGCAGCATCTGTTGCCTTCCACACTAGGGCCTCCATGGATGACATTTGTGCAGCTGCTATTTGGGCAAAGCCCGACACCTTTATCAAGCATTACAGATTGGATCTGATCTCCATGGGAATAGCGGCCTTTGATTCAGTGGTTCTCAGGAATGTTCTTCCATAAGAGCCACCCAGGTTCTCCAAGTAGCTGGGGACTCGGTCCCATCAGTGATGAATAGGAAGGCGATTAACAACTTCAGATAAAGAAGTTATGTCTTACCATAATGTTCCATCTGAGTTGTTGATCTTCTTCCAGTCATCACACCCTCCCACCAACCCTCCAAAGGTTCCTGGCAGATCTTCTGGGTCTTTGTGGTGTCTTAGGGTTTCTGCACAGAGATGGCCTCTGACTTATTTCTTCTTCTATATGTTGCATGCAAACTCGATCTGAGGTAACTGAGTAAAGGGCATTGTAGGTAGCAGCTTAGTTTGAGAGTTTTTGGTGCACACAAACTTGGTATAAGGCGACTCGGTCCTGAGGGCTCGGAACCGAACCCATCAGTGATGACTGGAAGAAGATCAACAACTCAGATGGAATGTTATGGTAAGACATAACTTCTTTTTTGCAATATTTAGTCATTAGAAACAGTGTTTGACCAAAGCTTACACGTCAGTGCTTTACTTTACTAGTACATTGTAAAAAAATTTGAAAGTATCCATAAGCTAGTGATGCAGACCAGTCCATATATTAACATTAAGTATAGAAAAATGTAAGTATAGAAAAGTGAACATTTATGTGAGCCTTCATATAAAGATGATAAATTTCTAAATGCCAAAATTGGGATCTTCTTATGGTTCACACCAGTTTGATATTCTGGAGACCTGGTGAGTCAACCCGATTATTGTTTCTGAGATTACTAATTACATGCATAGGGCACATGCACTTCAGTACCAACTGTCATTTATAAATTTACTTTTTCAGTTCTGGTTTTCTAACTTGCTATAGTGTAAGTAAAGACCTTGTATAAAGCAAATTAATTGTGTCTTTGACATGGATAGTTTCATATAAGAATGCATTTTCATGCTACAATATCTTATGAAACAAAATGCAAAAATGTAAGCTGACAGACTTTAACTCATTTTGCCTTCTACTAAGTTTTGCTGCTTGATATTTTAAAGCAAAATGTTGCTACTAGTAATGGTATTACATAGTGTACCAAGTGTTTAGAGAAGCAGCAGAAATGAACAAATTGTGTATCAAGAACTGATGATGTTGTAATGTTTCTTTAGGTGCTTGGGTCAGTCGCGGTCTGGGAATGGTTAAAAAGGAAGGCAATCTTCTTGTTTGGAATTATGTCGCTCCACATCTGGGTTACTGGATTGCAGCACCTTTACCTGGAACTGGAAGTAAGACAGTAATGATATATGTTTGAGAAGCATGCATTTGTTATATACAGAACTGGCATGCAGTAGAAATCTCAATACAGTAATCTCTACTTTCTTTAATAACTGCAGCTTTTATTCAAAAACAGAATCAAAGGAAAAGATCACAAGTGGTTCTGGTAAATCCACTTCACATCCAGGACCACTGTGCATATTCAAAATTTAAGCCACAGGATAATCAAGTACATAAACACAATCAGAAATGCAAGGAGAGTGGCTGATCCTAGAGTGAGAGCAGCAGACTGCCTTCACTTCTTTGCTGGAAAAACGGGACAATTAACTAAACTCCTGCATTCGGGAACAGTTAAAAGTCATCCAAAACTTCAAAAGTCACTACTAAGTTTTAAAATAATAAAAATTAAAAAAAAAAAATGACCAGACTTAATCACTAAAAAAACTCTTCTTTATCTAGTCACATTTTTACTTTTATAATTTTAAAACTTAGTAGTGACTTTTAAAATTCTGGTTCTGTTTATGAATGCTGGATTTTAGTTAATTGGCCTGTTTTTGGAAAAAAGAAGTGAAGACCACCTGCTACTGTGATGATGGGGTCAGCTATTCTCCTTGCATCTCTATATTCGGAAAGTGAAATGTGTAGCTAGCTCCTTGACCCAGCTTTGGGAATGCGTGTGGGTCATTGCAAAGTTTGTCAGGCAGGATGGGAGGAAGTAGTTGTTTCCCAGCTCTCCTATGCGGTGGAGTTATCGATTTGTCTGCAACTTATGTGTCTGTTGGAGGCCAGGAAGTCCTGCAGCTGTAACATAAACATATGAGAGTACGAGAAAATTATGGATGCCGAGTGCATGTGTTAGTAAAACATATACCATGAGTACCTGATTTCATATTATACTGCTCCCTCTAAGCTATGGATTATGAAATCATTTGACACAACAGCTGAGCATCTAATGTGGTAAAAAGTTGGATCAGAAATGGACTTATCCTGGAAACATTGCATAGTAACACAGGGTCTATCAATAAGCTGTACCGGTTTAACATTTTAACTTAATGTGTGAGACAGACGTGTTGCCTCACGATAGGTTTTTAGACTTCAGAAGATGCAGTGTGCAAATTTTCATATTCAACAGATTTGTTTTTAATTCTGGCATGGTATTTAATACTGGCAGTCACAGCAGAACGTGACTGTGAATGAAATGCATGGAACTAATAAAAGGTTGGCTTTTACTGCTACAGTTGTGCCTGGTAATGCTCTATGCAATTTAAAATGTCACTTTCCTCAGTATGCAGTGACCTTTGAGGTTATCAAATAATTTAGTAACACAGATGCTTCCTACATAATAAGATTAATAATGTTTGTTTCCTTAGCATTCATTTCTGATAGCCTGTTATGAGATAACTTTACGTTTTGTTAGATTTTCATTTGGGTAAACCTGATTATTGAGCAGTTGATTTTATAGATTTCTGTTAAAACTAGTATATCTTCAGTAATACATTAAAATATGGGAACTTCAAGAGATAAAATGAAGTGAGCCCTAATATGATTAATATGATTAAACAAACAAATGAAAGCAGCTTAGGTTTTATATGATTATCTGTTTTGGTTTGTGCAATGCATAGACTGAAATAAGAGCAGCTTTTCCATCTTAGCATTGAGAAAGGGTTGTTACCCGAAAGCTTTGCTTTGATAAACTTTTTGTTTGACGTTGGAGCAGTTTATTTCTGAGTCTATTGTTATTTTTCCAGTTACCACAGTATCAACCTTACTACCACCCCTTTCTTAATACAGCATGCTCTGAGGTTGTAGAAAGTGAAGTATTTAATGATCCAGCAGTTAAAAATGGACACAAATAACTGTATTATTACCATGCTTACTGTCAGTTGCTTAGTAGATGATTGCTCACATCACAGTTGCCCAAGCATAGTAGCTCAAGGTGGCAGTTGCCAATGTGCTGTTCCTTATTATATACATGTGAGCAATTTGTTGGTTCTAAAAGTATATTGTGTTTTTGATTTCTGTGAGCTCACAGCCTCCTGGAGAAGGAAAGACACCTTTTTTCATTTTTGTGCTTGATCTTTCAACAACATTCAGTGACCCTGGAATGACATCTTTTAGTGATTACTCTTTTTGTGAGATGCAGTGACTTTGAAGCAAGAAGAATAAAGTAAGAAGATGCAAAATCTAGAAGGAATTACCACCCCACTGCAAAACATTTCTTAATGATTGTAATTTTGTTACATTTGCTGTACATCCCAAATGTATGTATCCTGAGAGTATGTCTACTTAGGCTGTCAGTTTTGAGTAGTTTTTGTTGAAGAATTATGTTTTGAGGCTTGCCATCTCTTCCAGCATTTGTAGTCACTCCCATTTGCCGTAAAACTTATTTCCTGAAAAAACACCATTTATCCTTATCCAGCTGCTGACAAGGTGGGTTTTATTTATACTGAGGTTGGGGTTGGGCCCCCAACTGTGAGTGCAATATAAACTAGAACTGCAGACAAAGTGTGATTTTTACCCTTAAATACTACGGCGTCACATAAATTTAAAAGCAGCAATATTGTGTCAGATCTGTGGCACTAAGGAGAGTAGTCCTGTCTGCTGACCTAAGGACCTAATTAAACTAGCAAGTGAAGCTATTGGAGATGCTGGCAGGGGAAGATATGGGGGGGGGGGGTCTCGTGCCAGCTAACAATTATGGGAAGTAGATAACTGAATGCATTTCTACCACAGGAAGTACACCTGGCAAAGAGATGCTTAACACCAAGGACATTTAGGGGCAGTGTGCCTACCAAAGAGTTTTTAAGCATTGTAGCAAAAGTGCAGGTGTGTAGAGGCATGCACACACATGGCCTGGTATAGCAGCACTTAGCAGGCTAATTGAGAAAGAGAGAGAGGGGAAGAGGGCGTACTGAGTAATTCAAGTGTCACACATGATAGAGCATAAAGATGAGGCCTATGAAGTGAAATTCCTCCTGAAAATGGTAAACCTCCAAGGGGGTGAAATCGGATACTTGTACCAGTCAAGACGGGGGGGGATGAATGGGTCAGTGGGGTGGTAGAAGTGAGTTAATGGTTGAAGGCAGGTAAGGGACAAAAAAAAAAGACAGCATCACTCTTTATCAGTTGGAATGTACAACTGAGGTTAAAAAATGTAGCATCTAGGATTGCAATTTCTTTATATAATATAGATCTTTAAATTAAGAATTTTACTGGCATTTATAGGGTAACCATTTGAAATGTCAGGACCCACAAGATTGAGTCCTGAAACACAGAGTTTTATTGGCTGAAAGAATGGACTTACCTATACTAAGTCCAAGACAGTCATTTCTCTGGATATTCCCTTTTCCCCAATTTATGGTAATCTCAGAGGTGCTGGGGGGTAGAAGTTTAAATGAGAAGAACAATGTTTGAGATTCACCCTTCTCTGGGATTTTCAGTCTTTTTTTTTTGGGGGGGGGGCTTGTTAGCACTCAGCTTTTTGAGTGCCGACATTTCAATACAGAGGACATTTATAGTTTACATTAGTGGTGTTGAAATTATATTTTGCATTCACATTTTGATGTGATTATATATATTGTTTACAATAAAAATGTTGCTGTAAAAAAGCAGAATTTTAATACTTTAGCATCATTCTGATCATAAAGTCATTGTCAGCAACCTCTTGTGGAAAAGTAAACAGCATCTTCCTGCATCTGCTCTTTTCTGTTACACTTTGCTGTCACTTATTTCAGACACAGTTGTATAGTGCTGTTGATAAGTCAGTGACGCATGGCAAGCCTGTGGACAGTTATCCAAATCATCCACAGAACTTTCATGTCAGAGATAAGGGAATAGATTGCCAGGCCTTTCTCCCAGCTGACATTTCAACAGTAATCCCAGTAATTATCAAACCAGGTCACTAGCATCATAGATGGATGCTTTGTTTCTGTGCCATTAAACTGAACAAAACAACATACATCATTTATAAAGTAGTAGTAAGAGAGTGGAAAGTTGAATCACAGATATATCTTCTTTGCTTTGAAAAACTAGAATCATTTCTGAACTAGAAACTAGAATGTACAATATGTATGAAAGAGTTTATTTGAGTATGATGATTAAATAAAACTGTTAACAAAATAACATGCTGTTATTGTAGTAGTGCTACAACAAAACTTGCAGGACAATAGAGCTAAGAATACATTGGATACCAAAACTTAAAAGCCACTGCTTTCTTAGAGTTACCACCAAATTTCTATTTTCCAGTGAATTATACTTGACTATGTAACTGTAGTTTAACAGACTTTGAAAAACAGTACAACACAATTAAATTATGTGTTGTTTTACTATCAAAAACAATGTACCACTGAGGTATGTGCACGTCAGCATGTAGTGCTCTCTCAGAGACTTTATTATGAAATTTAAGAACTTCAGTCATAAATCAAAAACAAGTATGAGTCGATGTGTTATTTGTGTACATGCTGTCGTTTATAGTATATGTGCTGGTTCCCTTATGAACAATCAACACTTGATCTCTTTCTAAATCTGAGAATTTAGCCACAACTGACTGAGGATTCAGCTTATCTTAACAAGACTTGTCAAAATCAAAATAAGTGTTATTTTGATGTAAATCCTGTGTGCAACACCCACATGAGGAGGCAAGCCCCCACACCCTCCTAGTTCATATATATGTGTGTGTGTATATATATATATATATATATATATATATATATATATATATATATATATATATATATATACATATGATAGATATACGTATATATATATATATATATATATATATATATATATATATATATATACATATGATAGATATACGTGTATATATATATATATATATATATATATATATATATATATACACATATATCTTGACTCCATAGCTGCACAGCAGTAAGGATCGGAGAAGCTCACCAGTAAAGCAGACAGTATTGTGGGCCTTTATGCAATGTTCAGATAAATTGTGAAAACTGGAGTGCTTGTCAACTGTTTAAACAAACAACACTCCTTTTATGTTCTAATATGTAGCTGACTACTGACAGCAGAGGCAGCTGTAGCTAGACGTCAGTGTATCTCTAATGAGCAGCATATGGATATGTAGCATTAAATATGCTAATGATCAGCTACTGGCAATTACATATCATGCAGTACATAATTATTCTGGAAAGTCTTTAAAGGGACAATCCCAGTGTTTAAAATTCGGGTCCGACTTTAATCAGACCAAAGTAACACCCACTTTTAAAACGTCACATAATTCCTGCCCACAGTGTCATTTTACTTGTACGTCCTTTTCTCCAGTCTCTCTTGAGTTCCCATACACAACAAAACACTCACTTTATGTTCCTATCACCGTAAGTCTTATTTTCTGTTGCCATAGCAACAGTCCCGTGAAATATAAGGAAAGTGCATTGTGAGTTACCTCTCGACCTCTTCTGAGAAAAAGGAACTGACTAATAATTTGAGACAAAAATCTGTATATACTGCGAAAATCTGGACAGTTGAGACCAAAGAGCTTGAACTAACGCTAACTGCCCTTATTATTTTGCAGTCGCTAAGCAATGCTGTTTAGCGAGTGTAAAATAAAGAAAAAATTAGAACTGTATGCACGAGTGTGTGCTTGTGCGAGTGAAATCAAGCGAGACGTTATTTTACACTCGCTAAACAGCACTTTTGCTATTTAGCGAGTGTAAAAGAAATATAAAATAATAAAAGTGTGCGTGTATATTTTACATTTCTGAATGTGTGTGTGAGTGTATGCGTTCTTGAGTGGATGTTATAAAATAAAAGTGTGCATGTATATTTCTTTACATTTCTGTGTGTGTGTGTGTGTGTGTGTGTGTGTGTGTGTGTATGCGTGCTTGAGTGGATGTTATGTCAAGATGTATGCATGTTTTGTGAAGGATTAATGCTCTCACAAAATGCTTCTAAAACATTTAAGTGGTAAAGGCTTAATTGAAACAGACGCTTTAGCTATGCTGCCTATAAAATGAGTCTGACATATCTGCCAGGTATTTGAATGGTCTAATTTATAAATAAGAAACACTCCTGAGTCATATTTTTATGCAGTGATCATCCTGGTAAGTATGTTCCTAATGGATTTTGTCTGAGCTGAAAGTGGTAGTGCAGGTAACAACAGAAAGGTATGCTTGTTATTTGTAACTAGAACTGCATTTCCTCTGTATCTGTAACTGACTATGAAGTGATATGTTTTAAAACAGCTTGGAATATATTCATCATTTTGTACTTTAGTATACCATAAAGGGTAATACTACACCTGTAGAACCTGATTACTCCTTAATAAGATAATTAAAATGTCATTGCTTCTGCATACCTATATACTGGATTGCTTGTGAAAGATTTGCTTAGAACATGCTACAAATGAACCAGATTTTCAAAGAACCAGCAAGTACAGAAGCATGCAGCTAAATCAGTGTATTTATTTCTAAGGACATTTTCACAGTTTTTGACTCCTCTTCTTGTCAGCTGCTACAGAAGTTAAATTGTTTTATATGAAGTCTTTTAAGCTGCTTTGTCATAACTGTCCAATGACCATTGCAAATTATACACTGACCTATAGTAATGAAATGTCACTATACAACAAGTAATAAACTAAGGTATCAGATGCAAGTTAATTATTTAAGTGCAATAAGACACCCCTTTGTGTTTATTAGTGGATTTATCCAAGTACCACATGGTTAAGACACCTGGTTTGCACCTTAGGACACTAGACTCAGAGATAAATCCATGTTATACTGTCATTTTTACGATGCAGGTGTGACGGACTTTAACCTCACTACCAAATTATGGTACCGACTATTGTCCCTTACTGCTTAAGCAGATCATCATAATTTGATTTTGCTCAAGCTCCAAATTAGCTTTGAGGATGCAAGTCAGCCTTTCTCCTTGTGAAGAATAATGAATGAGGTAAAATAGCTGTAACTCACCTTTTAATAAAAGTCACTTAACCTTTTCCCATTGCTTGAGTACATGAGTAGGAAACTATTTACCTAATGAAGTGAAGAGAAAGAATTACTTAACTTGTAAAATATATTATGAAAATAGAGCCCCTTTAGTTTCATCTTTCTTCGTAAGTAGTTAATCTGTAATCAACTTCTTCAGTCCTATAAATAGTCCCAATAAATAGCCACCTGGCTCACTGATAAGACAAAAGAAGTTAGGCTCAGTGTTGGTGCCTCTCCTTTTTGGAATTTACTTCTCTGAAGTGAAAGGCAAATGTCAGACTTTGACCACATGTTGACAATAACTTAACCTTTGACAGCCACATGTCTACCATAGTGAGAAAATCATTCTATGTTGTATAACTGATAATTAAGGACATGCCATACAGGTCCAAGGAGGTCATTGTTTTATTGTACTCAGCTCTCATCACACCAGTCACTGAGTTTAACACAACCTTCAGCATGTACCTGACAAGGCACTTGAGGTAGCCTGAGTGACCACAGAGGATCCTCACAAAAAGAATACAGGGAGTAAGCAACATATCCTATGTGGACCATCTCAAAGCTCTAGTCCTATACTCAGTCTCCTACAGACTGCTGGGCTACAATCTATGCCTAGCCTACAAGGCATCCACTGATCCCAAACTGATGGATTTGTTGCACATCAGCAAAAGTAATAGCATCAGAAATAGCTGTTCTAAGGACCTAAACCTTGTCTGCAACATAAACTGTGTGTGTGTGTGTGTGTGTGTGTGTGTGTGTGTGTGTGTGTGTGTGTGTGTGTGTGTGTGTGTGTGTGTGTGTGTGTGTGTGTGTCAAAGATTATACCTCTTTTCTGGAACAGGCTTCACCTCCATGTGAAGCAAATCTCATCCCTAATCCTATTCAAATGTAACTCAGACCAATGGATGAGAAATTGCAAATTTACCCTTGGTTTGGCACCTATGTCTCTAATGGACAAGGGCAGTCTCTAAATGCTTGATATGTACAAGCCTATATCATAACTCATAAAATTCCTTAGGGTATTGAGATTTCAGAAATATTTTGGTACATTTGGAGCAAGCTTGGCTAGGTGTAAAATGACTCCTGTGCCAATAGCTGTGTAACCACCTATGAACCTTTTAAAAAAAAAAAGTATACAAAATAATTTGGGATTATTAGAGATGCATGTCTCCATGTGGGTATGTTCTCTGCTTCACAATGATAGTAGTTTTCTAGACCCATTAAAATGACTATGACTACCAGTTATAAATTTGGCTCTTTTATATCTAAGTGTTGCGGCAGCTACCCCAAATGAAAAAAGTTGAATTATGCTGCATCTTTTTCATGTATATGACCACAAGACTCTTAGCATTTGTACAAATATTTTAAAGTAAAAAGCAGAATAATATCTAGTATTTCAGGGCACATAGTCCTTTGTTTTCTTTCAGTATATCATCTTTGAAACTTTGGTGTTAAGAATCTAATTACTGACAAAGGCAATAATTGATGAATCCCTTAAGCCTAGTTTAGGCATCTTTGCATCAGTTATAAGTGGTGTTCCAGGGAATTTAATGTCAGAACCACCTCTTTCTCCAGCCTGAAGGACAGCCTCACCATGATACCTTCCCTTTCAAGCAATGAGGTACCCAGCAGTTCAGGATGTCTTGTACCTTCATAAGTCAAGGAGTCACATAAATATCAAAACAAGAGATCTAAACCTGTTTCAGACCTTCAGTAACATAAGATGAGAGACATATTAATTGCTCAGTATCTCCCTCACCTCTAGAATAGACTCCCTCTTCAGACAAAGCAGTGTGATGCATTATCTTCATTCAAACAGGATGTGGATAACTGGATGGGTATTCATCAATTCATCCAGGGCTTGACTAGCATAGCCCTCCTTGAGAGGGGAGGTACAGACTAGGGTGTGAACTGGTGAGGCATATTGGTCACAAAACTCAGTAGCCTTCAACTTTCTATGATTCCTACAATTACACTAAAGGTGTTTCAAGTACCCTTAAATATATGTGTCAGGTGGAAGTATCCAATTCACCATGAATGCTATTGGCAAAGTGTCTCTGCACCAGTTTGTTTCAAGGTGTACCTCCACACCCTACCCCCACAGTGATGGAGCTCTAAGAACTGCACAGTACCATCACCTGATGCATAAACTTAATGGTACTTTTCATACTCAGTGTAGTTACTCCACCTCATATTTGATATTATCTGAAGAGACCCTATTAGTCCTAATGCATACCACCACCAAGTGGTTGCCACCTATTAACCCCTCACTTTTCTTGCAGCAATTAGTGCACTCAACCAATCTACCTGGATACATACACACACACACACACACATGCTCGCACACATTACATACACACATGCACACATACACAAAAAAACACATGTAAACACAAACTTAATGTGATCTGTGTATTTAAACCTCTTCCTCCTAAGCAAACCTTAGTATGACTGATGCACTTGCTCCAGCTTGACAGTCAGCAGTTATTCCAACCCATGCATGCTGCTGTTGACATGTGACCCTTTCCTCCACCTTCATTAGTTAGTAGTCAGTGTACTCACCCACCCCTTTCCTTCCAAACATTAACTAGTATTCTCTTTCCTTCTTTTAGTGGTCAGTGTCCCACCCCTCACTTCATTCCATCTATTCTGTCACTGATTGGAGCCACCCCAACTCATCAGCCAGTTAATCATGGATTGGAATTCCCAGCTTACCCCCTTACTATTTACATTGCTAATCCTTGATCCTGGTCTTCATGTGTTCTCAGCCTGTTACAACTGGAAATTATTTATGTATGTATGTATAATGCGTTATGTACAAAGACTGTTCCCATACTCTATGCAAGAAATAAAACTCTAACAAAAAAAAAACTACACGAAGGCATCCAGGACAAGTCACAGCCAAAATATATTCAAATAGTTAAGCACTTTCATTCCACATATTTTAACACAAACTTCATCCAATTTCCCAAGAAAGCTGTGGAGTAAAATCCCTCTTTTGCATGAATGTTCCTTTTCTCCCCTTTACAAAAATGGAGACCCCAGTTTCCTAATTTAGAGGTACTAGGGTCTCCATCTCTGCAGCACTAAAAGGAATGTTAACTATGACACTTCAATATCCAGTGACTTCAGCATTTCCAGATGGATCTCATTTCCACTCATACCTTAACACCTCCAAACTGTCTAAATACTGCACTGACTTCATCTACAGAAGTGGACCCAGTCCCAGCATTTGCTTCTAGAACTACCTCCTCAATGTAAACATGTCCACCAGCTTCAAGAGTTCATCATTCCCTCTTCCTGTCTCTAGATAAAGTTAACGTTTCTTTACCAGTGCTGAGACAACTTTTGCAATACCCTCCCCCCAAAACAAAAGTCATCAGATGGGCCAGATAGCTTGCCAGAACTTGTCTGAGGCCATTTGAAAGTCATTGTCTTAAGCCTCTTTCAAATCTTTACTTTACTGATTACAGTAGCTGCTGACTTCCTGGTCTGTCAGTACGTACTGTGCAAAGGTAACATGTATTACCTAGGCACAAGGTGCTCACATGGGAACACAACCCACAAGTTTGGCTCCTGGGGTGAGTTCTAGAATTCCTATTTCAGGCAAGCTGCTCTTATTATATGAAGAAAATTTGATGGAGTGGTCAGATTTTGGACCATTGCTGGACCCCCTCATTTTAGACTAGTTTGCTAAAGGTGACTCAGTCAGAACCAAGACGTTCAAGGCAGCATAGCTGTAAAGATCACTGTGGCACACAAAGCCCTCCGACATCATAAGTTTGCAGTCTTAGGAGATAAACCTCTGATTTAGGAGAAGCAGAGAAGCAGTATAGATTCTGTTATCGTGGTGCAACAGTGGATCAACTCAATGTTCTTGGATGGAAACTTGAGAGGCTGTGAGAGTTCACCAATCAGTTTGTGCTTTTTGGGCCTGAAGAAGGTATATGGCCATGTAGTCTGGAATGTTCTTTGACAGGTGTATGATAGTATGGAGTCTCAATCCCACTGCTGATAGCAATTCATTACTATTTGCAGAACAAGAATTGTGTACACATTCTGAGTTATCGCAAACTTGTTCAATGTTGGTGTAAGATTCTCCAAGGGTATGCTTAATTTTGTTACCATTTTAACATTTTCATGGAATGGAATTTAAAGCATATTCAATATTTGGAGAGTATCTGCTTTGTGGTTGTCAAGGTTGCATCTTTGTGTGTATTTTTTTTTTTTAGACAAAGTTGCACTGAAGTGGTGTCCTGTTAAAAAAGAAACTGCTATGCTGAAATTCAGCACCTCCAAATCAGAGGTCATTATTCTCTATAAAAAAAAGCCCAGATTTCTTTCTGCATGTGATAATGGTACTGCTGTTTAAAGTGGAGCAGTTTAACCATCTTAAGGTCTAGTTCATGAGTGAAGATACAAAGGATGAATAGACTGACAAGAGGATGAATTCCACTGGTGACAAATCAAGCCATGAGACATAGGATGAAGTCTTCATGTTCCTTTATTTAGTGATCAGACCACCTTCATCCATGGTCACAAGGTTTGTGTAGAAGAAGTCCACCTGGTTTAACAGGCATGATCTCCCTTTGAGAAATCCAAACTGGGTAGGGTCAAGTGTTTGGAGATTATCTACATCTTTGTTGATAAGGTCCATGATGATTCAATCCATGGACTAGACAGATAAGGCTAGACAGGCTAATAGGTCTAGCGATCTTGGGGTCAGTGGAAGCACCACCTTCATGCAAGGTGATATTGGTGGCTCAGCTGTGACAAAGCCTGTGTTTAGACTATGATTGAAAACAGTACCTAGTAGTGTTGCTAATTCCTAAAGAAGGTAAAGATCCATCAACTCCAGCATTATACAGGCCCATTTCAATACTAAACCATGATTATAAAGTGTGCATGTTTATAATTGCTAAAAGAATGGCAAAAGTAATGCCAAAACTGATAGATATGGATCAGTGTGGTTGTGTGGAAGGGAGGCAAACATTTAACAACATTAACAGAATATTGTTGATCCAGAGAGGAGCAGAATGTAAGAAAATACCATTGTTGTTGGTGGGTCTTGATGCAGGGAAAGCATTTGACAGAGTAAACTGGGACTTTTTGAGCAGGGCAATGGAAGCATTTGCATTTCCTGAAAAAAATATAAGGCTGATTAGGAGAATATGTGAAGGATCGCAGGTGAAAATTAAAGTGGGTGGGGTCCTTCCTTGATAGTTTCTGCTTGAGCATAGGAACCGGGCAGAGGTGTTCTTTTTCTCTTGTCTTAATTGTGGTATATTTAGAACCACTGACAAAGAAAATAAGGGACTCGGCAACCCAAGGATATAATCATTATCTTAGTCAACAAAAGCTGGCTTTATTTGCAGAGGATATTATTTGTACCTGACAAAACCCAAAAAAGACATTACAGTGCTGTGGAACATTTTGAGACTGTTTCAGATCTTCTCTGGATACAAAATTAATGAAGCTAAAAGAAAGGTAATAGAGGTAAATTATGTACCCACACATGAACTGGTTTAGGAATAGCCATATTTATAGGGATATGGTAAAACGAAATATTTAGGAGTATGGATTGAAAATTATTCTAGTGTGGCAGCTAAGAATATGTGGGAAGAGAGTAAACAAAAGATAATACAAAAATGGATAAAATGGAAGCTTCATTACATGGACATGGATAGTAAGATATAAGTATTTAAAGGGACAATCCCAGTCTCTAAAATTCGGGTCTACCTACAAGTAACAAAAGTAACGCCCACTTTATCTACGTCACTCACATTCCCACCCACGGTGTCATTTTCTTGTAAATTTCCTGTATTTCGTAAATTCCAGTCTTCTTTTGCCTCCCACTGTCAACTATCATTTCAGTTTACGTTCCTGTCACAATTGAATCAGATGTTTGTTCCCATGTTAATACATGTTTTCCCCTGTTCAATTCATCTTTTCACTTATATCATCAGTAGTTTAACTTATTTTTTCAGACATACTTTCAGTAGGACGGTTATAAGTGCAAACTGCTCCTTAAAGCAAAATTCTGTTTTTTTCCGAACGATCGTTCATTAGGTGGTGTCCCTTAAAGTCAGTGTGATAACATGTTTGACTCTCATATTCCGTATCCTTCAAAAAATCTAAGCTCATAACAATTATCCAAGGTTATAAGAGTAATATTTAAAATCTGTACTCATTTTTGGTCCTTCGTCCCCCATTACTTTAGGCTATGTCTAGATTTGTTGTTCGAACAGGTTGAGAGGCATGGAATGGGGTTTCAGTCACATTTAACTGCTCCTTAAATTTAATCTTTGTTTCTTTGAACGATCGTTCATTGTGGTTCCTTTCTATAGGAACCACAATGAACGATTGTTCTAAAAAGCAAAGTTTTAATGTAGGAAACAGTTGATAAGCACTAAAAGTAAAACTCTGCTTGGAGATTTGCTTAACAACTGCTGGTTACATTAAAACGTTGTTTTTTTTAGAACGGTCATTCATTGTGGTCTCTATAGAAAGAAACTGCAATGAACAATCATTGTAAACAACAGAGTTTATTTAAAATCAGTTGCAAAGCACTTAAAAGTAAAAGTATATGTGCTTTTGTCCTCACCATCACGGAGACTTCATAGATGAAGTAGCCCAGGATGGTGGTGACAAAACTTCACGGAGCAGACCTATCCACTGTCAAACATCTGAGGTCTGAAGTCACTCTGTAATGGCATCTATTACCCACACTAAGAGCAATCTTGCTATTCCGTTAACTTCTCTGTGTGTATGAGAGCAGTATTTAATGTCTTTTTCCCCTTTTCAGAACAATTGTTCATTGCAGTTACCTTTTTTTTTAGAAACCGCAATGAATGATCTTTTTGACAAACTTCAGTACCTCAGGTTGTAAGAAAGGGAAAAGTTTCAGAACGATCGTTTCATTCTTTTTTTTTAATTGCAAATTTTGCGGTCAAGCGAGAAGCGCTAAAGCGCCACAATGCTTACTTATCCAATATATCAGAACACTGTAGCAAGCCCTTTGCCAGAAATGTAAGACGGGCTTGCTATCGTTGTATACAGATAATTACATTTTTATCTATTTATGTTTGAATAACAGGTGATGCATTAGCATGCATTTTATACGGAAGTGCAGCTTGTGATCTGTGATCATTTTGTCCCTTCATTGCTAGTTGATTTGCCAGAAAAGAAATTATCTTACCAAGAAGTGCACATATATGAGAAGAAAAACTGAACGGCTCAAATGTAGTCTGGTTATGCAAGTAGTGCTTACACTTTTGCAATGTAACTATAGCAAGTCCATTTTACATTTCTGGGAAAGGGCTTGCTAAAGTTACAAAGAGATCATTTCTGTGTTTTTTTTTTTTTAATATTTGCATTGATGTAAAAAGTGGTAAAGTGCTCAATGCGTATGATAATAGCTGTCGCATGCCCTTTGCAAGAAACGTAAAATGGGCTTGCTACAGTCACAAACAGATCTTTTCTGTTTTCTTTCTTTTTTAAACCATTTCTGGTCATAACAGCTTATGTATTAGTATTTCTTTTTACAAAGTGTGTGCAGCCTGAAGCCCAGATGTCTGTTATTATTTAGTCCCTTAAATATTCCTTGATTTGCCAGAAAACCAATAATTGTATGAGAAGGAGACCACACATATTGAGGAGAAAATCTGCATGGTTGAGAGGTAATCTGGTCATGTCAATTACAATGAAAGGCTTACAGTGTTGGAATGTAATTGTAGCAAAGTTTCAAACACATCATTTTTTTTCTACATTTGCAATCATGTAAGAATCTCTGAACTGCTTACTGTATCCAGTGTATCATATTATAACTGTAGCTAGCCCTTTTGCCAGAAATATAAAATGGGCTTGCTACAGTTCCAAACATAGTTTCTGTTTTGATTTTTTATCCATTTGTGGTCATCTTTGATAAAATAATAGCTTATGCAAATGCATGCATTTTTATGAAGGATATATGCCGGAAACTCAAATATGTCATTATTTAGTCTTTTTAAATTTCTCCAAATCTCTTGGGTTTTTAATACCATGATGGGATTGGACCCCATTACTAAGTCAAAGTGCGATTAAAGTTCATGAAATTAGTATTGTTTCACTCTTTGATGTCAGCCAAAAGTGCTCTTCGCAGCACCCACAATATGCCCAGTATGACTCCTCCTGCAATTCGTACGGAGTTATATGGATTGGCAGCATATTTAAATACGATTGTAGACTCTTTTTTATAAGACCCATTGCTCCTACTACTATTGGAACTGTCTGTGCATCTTATTTCCACATCGATCTCGTTTCTGCCTGCAAATCCTTATATTTTATGACACCGTGTCTCTCTGTATGCACAACACTGTAATGACTGGGTGTGGTGTTATCAATGATCAATGCTACTTTGGTCTTCTTTTCTTGGACCACTATATCCATTTTTTTAGAATCTATCTTTGGAATTGTTGGTAATGGGTAATCCAATGTGGTATAAACTTCATAATTTTCTATGATGCTTTCCGGCTCATGTTTCCAGTGTTTTTCAGCCATTTTAGTACCATAATGTTTGCACAATCCCCAGTGCAACAGTCTTGCCACATTATTATGCCTTTTAGTATACAGTCCTTCTGCCATTAGTATGTCTCAACTAGCAACAAGGTGTGCGACTGTTTCCAGTTCAGTTTTATAAAACTTACATTTGTCTGTTTCTCCCACATGTTCAATGGACTTTGTAAATCAACATGTCTGTAGCCCACTATTTTGGGCTGCCAATATAAACCTTTCATCTCTTGGTTTAAATTCACCTCTCCTTAACCATTTCTGTGTTCGCTCCTGATCAACATGAGGTTCTTCCAGATGTTTTCTATACTTGCAACTATATTTATGCATTTTCCATATTTCTTGCCTTCTCATCTGGTCCTTCCCCTTATATCCTTTCTTTTGTTTTTTTTTGGCATACTCAGTTGTTGCCAGTTTTTTATCTACTTCTGGTTTTATTTCCACTCATGCTTGACACTGATATGCTTCTGCTAGATTAGGCAGAGAAGTCATCTTAGATTTATTCTCCTCATGTTTCAAAACTTTCACTACATTTGGGTTTTGTGAGGTCAGCAGATATGGGTGGAGTCCCATGATTGCAGATCTATACATATAACCAATGTCAAGGAGGCCCATCCCTCCTTCAGAACAGGCAATATATAATCTTGGTATGTACTGATTTTTATAAAGCATTTGGTGAGCATGAAACTTCCTTCTTGTTTTCCTATCTAAGCTATCCAACACGTTTTGGGGCCAGTCAATCACTCCAAAACTGTAAGTTAGGACATGAAGAGCAAATTGGTTTATAGCTTGGATTTTGTTGTTAGATGTTAGTGCTGTTTTCAGGATTAATTTTAATTCTTTTAAAGTATTCCATACTGTTTTATTTGCATTTGTATGGGTTTTATTGCAATCTATCCCAGCAGTAATATTTGAGATATTAATTTGAGACGTCTCTTAGAGAGACACAGCATTCTGTATTCAGTCTTGGACCTGACAAGAACCATTCACCACAACATCTGCCTTGTTCTGTAAGTAAGTTACTAGGGAATGGTATAACTTTCTTAGTTATAGTGAGGAATATAGCAAAGCTTAGTTTAGATATTTTTCTTTATTTATTTGAGGCTGTCCTGCAATGTTCTTTTAAATATTTCCTGTGTTTTTGAACTCTGATGTCACTGTGAATCTATACTGAGTATTTTCTTGTCCTTTTATTATTTATTATTAAATATATTTAAATATTTCATTGTGGCTGAACTGTATAGAGATATTTAAGTTTTGAGAGTACTTAAAATAAAAAAAGAAAATTAAGAAAAAACAGAACCGTGTGTGTGACAGTGGGTATATGAATGCCTAAGAGTGTGAGCAAGATCGATCAAGCCATTATTTTATGCTCGCTAAGCAGCTGGTTTGCTGTTTAATGAGTGTAAAGGTAAAAAAAACATAAAAAGGTGTGTACATGTATGTGTGTGTGTTTATGTTTCTGTCTGTGTCTGTTAGAGTATGCTTGCGTGAATGAGAGCAAAAGTGTGTGTGTGTGTGTGTGTGTGTGTGTGTGTGTGTGTGTGTGTGTGTGTGTGTGTGTGTGTGTGTGTGTGTATATATATATACAGGAATGTGAAGAGTGAAAGCGATCGATCAGTATGAAACAGCAGTTAATCGGTTTGCTTCTGGAACTTTCAGCTCAAGATAGAAACTGCAAAGTTGCTTGAAGGACAAGATTTGTGTTAGCATGCATGTTCCGATCCACAGCTGTGTTTCAGGGTGGGAGGGTGGAGTAAGATCAATCCAACAGTGTCAGCAGCAGCAGTAGTTAAGAGCTTTGCATAGCTAAAGGGATCGCTGAGGGAAAGGTTTCATTTGATGTCAGTGTAGTGCTTGGGCCTACATGGACAAACATCTGAAGGTGTCTTTGAGGGAAATGTTTCACTGGGCATCAGTTAAGTGCTTGCGCATCAATGAAAAAACTACTGACGGGATCATTGGGTGGAAATTTTCAATTTGGCATCAGACAATTTCTTGCGCATGCATGGAAAAAGTACTGACAGGAACATTGGGGAAAATTTTTGATTTGGTGTTGCTGAAGTACTTATGCAGACATGGACAAACTGCTGAAAGGGTCAATGGGAGAAATGTTTCTTTTGATGTGAGTAAATGTGCTTGTACAGACATGGACATACTTCTGAAATGACCTTTGGTGGAAGTGTTTTATATGGGGCCATTGAATGACTTCAGCAGTAATGGACCAACTACAGAAGTGTTCATTTGAGGAAATTATTCATTCTGTCATCACTAAAGTCTTTGTGCGGGCATTTTTGCTGTCATGTAATATGCTTGTGCAGACACAGACAACTTACTGGTAGAACTGTTTTGCAGAAATGCTCCATTTGGTGTCAGTGAAGTGTTTGTGCATACATGGACAAACTATTAAATGCATTGCTGGGGGAAATATTTCACTTGATGTTAGAGACGTGTTTGGGCCTGCATGGACAAACTACTGAATGTATCTTTGGTAAAAATGGTTCATTTGATGTCAGTAAAAGTACTTATCCTGGGATCATTGTGGGCATAGCTGTCAACTGTCCAGATTTTTGGAGATTGTCTCAATTTTTTGCTTCATATTTTTGGTATGTTCCTTATTAAATTTTTGTTTTTCTCAATTTTTGTGGCAAATTGGTAGGATTAAAACCACTGTATAATAACAGGCATTTGAGTTTCATACTTCATATTATCCAGAAAATGCATGGTAACACAAGACCTTTTAGTCTAACAATTGTCTAAGTTTATAAGAACAATACTTAACATTTGTCCCTATTTTTGGTGCTTTGTCCCCCCATTATTTTTGTTTTTTCTGGATTTTTTGTGCTCAGAGGTTGAGAGCTATGATTGGGGGAAATGTTCTATTTGGTTACAGTGAACTGCTTGGACATGCATGGAAAAATACTGAAGGTATTTTTGGGGGAAATGTGCTTGTGCAGACATGAACATACTACTGAAAGTGTTGTTGGGTATGGTCCTAGGTATACAAGTTATGGCCTGTGTGCTGTGACAGACTGTGTTTTGTCCACACCCATCACCGCCATCGACTGTGGTGTGTCCCCTATGGGCAACATTACACTACCATGTCATACAGTCAGCATCCAACAAATATGTGAGTGGTACTACAACTGCATGTGGACATTCCAGCAACATCTGTGCTGCACAATAACTGACAGCAGTGCATATGTGGTGTAGGCTTTCCTCCTCATAGGTGTCTGACATCTGTAGTACCCAGATGTTTGCGGAATGTGTACATGTGCCTGATATCTGTGGACCCCATACTAGACAAATGTGGATGCCTGGAAACCAGTTGGACAATATGTAATGGGTGTCTCCTGAGTGTGGGGAATGTGTCTGTGACATGCCAGACCCCTAGGAATACATTAATATCTGGTACTGTATTCATTCCCTTACATTATATGCTCAATATGTACACACTGTTGCTGAGGCAGAGCCTGTGTCCCTCCACTACTACTACTACCTATAACCTGCTGTCCTGCTGCAGGAGGTCACCAGGTATGCTAGCCGTGGCTGTGAGACAATGAGATACAGGTGTGAAATGCACAATGACCTAGCCAGAGTACATCAGGAACAGTCAGGGACACCTGGACAATCTTTGAACTAAGTCTGTATGACATTTACATACTGAGAGGGGCTCACTGACAGTACATGATGTGATATACCAGCTGTTTCCACCAGTAGTTACTGCACTATTATATAAAACACAATCCAGTAGCATTCGCACATGACCTGACCATTGCTGAGGGGACTCAGGGGCCAGAGCTGCAATCTACGTCACTTCAAACTGAGCCAAAAGGGAAGACTGTAGGTGCTGAACAGCAGACTAACATCAACATGTCATTCCAAGATATGTTCTTGATACCTACTGTTGAAATTCCTATTTCCTATGACTGCATGCCCCCATCTGCATTCCATTACATGGTTAATTCTATGACATACCTAGTATAGTGCTGTACTCCTTTGAGAGCAGAAATACAATGGTATTTTTCCTTGAAAATTGCAGTCTGTCTTCATGAAGAAAGTCACAGATCTCTGTACCATAGGCAGCAACTTGACTTTTGTAGGTAAATCTCGTGAACAGGTGATTGCCTGTGCACCAATCTGTGCCTCACACTTGCTAATAGCATCCAGAACAGCTGGGTTGCATTGCCATTAGCCAATGGTATGGCAACACAGTGCTATAATTAAGGGCTTCATGGAGGCCTTGGCCCTTTTTCTGGCCTGTGAGGAGGGCATTATCGAGGTGTGGGACCTACAGCATCACAGGGGGTAGGTAGAAATACTGTTCACTGTTTGAAATGATGTGGTATGTCCACAGTTTTGCATGATGCGTTTGGCCATTGTTACAGACTTTCTGATTCTGTGGCAGATTATTGTTTAACAATGTGTGTTGGGGTCAGTAAGGAGACAGGCAGATGTGAGTGTCATGCAGCATTTTTATCTGAATGTGCTTGCTGCTGTAGTTGATGCTTGTCTAACAGCTGTGTATGTTTCTAGGGGGATGCTGGGGAAGGGTTGTAGGTACGTTTGGGGAGGCAAGTTGGGTAGGAAAGGTTGCTTTTGCAGACAGACAAGACAGCAGGGGCGGCCCGTGCTATTGGACTGCCGGACTGCAGCCCCCTCAACAAAAAGAAGTAAAAAGAAATTAAAAAAAAGAAGAAAAAAGAAAAAAAAAAGTTTTAAAATTCGCACATGCGCAGTAGTTCAGACTACTGTGCATGCTCCAGGCAGTCCTGGTAGGGAAACATAGGAGACGTCTGTGCACTTTTAAATTGCACAGACTCGCTGGGAAATCGTGTCAGGATCAGACTGCAACACCAGCAGTCTGGAATTGAGTCTCTCGTCGGGAAGGGGTTTTGCCGGATCTCGCGGGTCTTTGGATTATTATGCAGGCATTTGGATGTACGTTATGGAGAATGGACAGCCAGGACAGGTAAGTGTGTTAATTATGGTGCTCTTTACTATTTGAATTGATGGTATCATGTATCTTTGAATTTATGCTTTCAAGCTGGACTGGTGCTTTTTACTGTTTGAATTTAGGGAAGTGTGTGCTTGAAGTTATGCTTTGTGTGTGTCTTTGAATTTATGCTTTCAAGCTGGACTGGTGCATTTTACTTTGAATTGATGGTATCATGTATCTTTGAAATTATGCTTTCAAGCTGGACTGGTGTTTTTTACTGTTTGAATTTAGGGAAGTGTGTGCTTAAAGTTATGCTTTGTGTGTGTCTTTGAATTTATGCTTTCAAGCTGGACTGGTGCTTTTTACTGTTTGAATTTAGGGAAGTGTGTGCTTGAAGTTATGCTTTGTGTGTGTCTGTGAATTTATGCTTTCAAGCTGGACTGGTGTGTGTGTGTGTGTGTGTGTGTGTAAATGCCCCAGGTGCTCATGGTGGTGCGGTAGGGAATACCTCAGGCTTGAACCCTGTACCCTGTATGCAGGTGTTAAAGACTTGAGTTCCCTACCCACCACCATTTGTAAACAAATTGCAGATTTTTGCCTCATATTTGATCTGATCTGTTCCTCATAATATCTGTGGTTTGTAAATGTTGAAATGCTTGATATTTGATGGTGTAGTAGTAGTATTGTTGCCTCACAGCTGCAGGTTCTCAGGTTTGATTCTTGGCTGGGTTCCTTCTTTGTGGGGGTCTGTTATTTCCTCATAATATCTGTGGTTTGGAAATGTTGCAATGCTTGATATTTGATGGTGTAGTAGTAGCATTGTTGCCTTACAGCTGCAGGTTCTCAGGTTTGATTCTTGGCTGGGGTTCCTTCTTTGTGGGGTCTGTTATCTCCTCCCTGTGTTTGTGTGGGTTTGCTTTTATTTGATGGTGCACTGGTAGCATTGTTGCCTCACAGCTGCAGGTTCTCAGGTTTGATTATTGGCTGGGGTTCCTTCTTTGTGGGGTCTGTATCTTCTCCCTGTGTTTGTGTGGGTTTGCTTTTGTGTCCTCCCATGTTACAAAGACATGTCTGCATTATTTCTTCCTGGGCCTCTGCTGAAAATTGTTTTTTTGTTCCAAGTCAGACTGTCCTGATTAACAAATGTTAAATAAAATTGACAGGCATTTGAATTTCAGACTTAAGGTTTCTGAATGTTTAATTTCTTACATATTTGATGGTGCAGTGGCAGTATTGTTGCCTCATAGCTATAGGATTTGTGGTTTGATTCTTGGCTGTGGTGCCTTCTTTGTGTAGTCTGCATCTTATCTTTGTGTTTGTGTGGATTTGCTCTGGTATCCTGCCATTTTACAAAGACGTGTCTACAGTATTTCTCCCTGAGCCTCTGCTGAAAATTGTTTTTGTTCCATCAGAAGTAAAATTGACAGACATTTGAATTTCAGACTTCATAGTCTTCAGAAAATACGTAGTAAAACAACTTTTTATTCTAGCAATAAATATATAGTAACACAACCTTTTATTATAGCAATTTTATAAGATGACTATTTGAAATTTTTCCTTATTTTTGGGACTGTAATACCGTTAGTGGCTTTGTCCAGGTTTTTTGTGCTAAGGTTGACAGCTATAGCAAGAACTGAATTCACTGAATATGTTTGAGGGCTGTATTCCCTCATTACTGGGTTTGTGCTAAGAGGTTGACAGCTATGGTGAGAACTGAATTCATTAAATGATAGCCATTTAAGTTTCAGTCTTCCTCTCATTCACAAAACAGCTGATTTGGCGTAGTGGTATGTTGCTCTTGACTGTTTTGCACAGGGACCTTGTCTGTAAAATGTACGGTGGTAACACAGCATTTTCCTTTCACAAAGCAGGTGATTTGGCATAGTGGTATGTTGTTCTGACTCTTTTTTGCACAGGGACTTTGGCAGTAAAATGTATGGTGGTAACACAGCATTTTATTCTAGCAGCTTTCCAAGATTATACAAGCAATGTTTAATGTGTCCCTGGTTTTTGCCCTTTTGACCCACCCCAATAAATTTGGCTTTTTCCAGACTTCTTGTGCTGCGAAGTTGAGATGCAGTTGAGTATTGAGTAGATTTTACAAGCAGCTGAGAGCTGCAGGGGAAGAGAAGTTTAGTGCTAATAGCATAACCGGCTGTATGCTTGCTTTTGATGCAGAAGGTTGTTGGTTCTACTCCCATAAGGGGTGAATGCTGCCGTACTGAAAGTTACGATACTAATTATGAGCCTGTTATCAGTTTGCCATCCATTTCCTATTGCAATATTGCTAGCTTATTTTTAATGTAATTTAGGCAATTTATTCCTCAGGGGCATCAGACACTTTATTGTTCGATGAAACCATGAAATATAAAGGTGACTGCTAGCAGCAACCTCTTCATTACAGATTTATTTAACGTGGAATTATTTAGATGACTTTTTTACTACTTCAGAGATTGTGCATATTTACTGATAATGGTGGACTGTAGAATTGTGCATATTTACTGATAATAGTGGACTGTAGAAGCTTGAGTAGACTTTTATGATGGCAATGTTCTGAATTGGACAGTTTTGTTTCATTGTTTACTGGAAAAATGTTCAAAGCAATAGGAAGGTGTATCAAAGAGCACATGTATGTTTCATATGCAAGGGGCCTATGATTTGAAAACAGCCCAGAATTAATTTTTATCTGCCACGAGTAAAATGTATTTTCTTTGAATGTGGATTTTAATGTTGTTTCAGTGAATGTGAGTTTCAAGGGCAGAGAAGGTTTAATGCCAAGTTTGTTTAGCAGATGTCTTAGTGTTTGTGCTGTAAAATGCAAAAATAAAACTTTCAAATGAAGTTCAAATCATCATAGAAGTAAATCAGTATGCACATTAGTGTTTATGGTAAATGGAGTGAAATAGCAAAGTAATGGATCATTGGAATGGCTGCAGGGAGGCTCCATTCGACCAGGGTTTTGTGAGGGGGAAGGGCGGCAAACTTAGACAGCCCCAGCTGAACCATACCTCCCAACTGTCCAAATTTTCAAAGAATGAATAGATTTTTTGCTTCTTATTTTTGATTTGTTCCTCATAAAAAATTGTGGTTTTCTGGCAAATCATTTAGGAATTAAGTCACTAAATAATGACACACCTAGTTTCAGATGTCATAACCTTCAGAAAAATGCATGCTAAAGTAAGACCTGTTCTATCAACTGTCCCAGTTTATAGAAGAGCATTTTTTAGTACTGTTTATATGTTCCCCCCAATATATTTGGCCTTGTCCAGATTTATGTCCCAGTTTATACAAGAGCAATTTTTAGTACTGTTTATATATTCCCCCAATATATCTGGCCTTGTCCAGATTTATTGCATTAACAGGTTGAGAGGTACATGCAAATAAATTGCTTTATAGAATTAGGCATAGCCAAACCTCTGAACTGTCCCTGATTTTGACTCAAAATGTTGCTCTTCCCGTAATGATCCCTCCGCAAAATAGCAATTTTGGAAGAAAACATGGAGGGTTTATAATTAAGAAATAACTGTAATAATCAGATTACTTTTATTTCAGAAATGCATGTAGATTATTTTATTTTGCCAGCTGCTCAAGTTAGCAGTACTAATATTAAAGTGTCCCTTCTTTGACAGGTTCCCAGCTGTATTGTGTTGCTATTTTATATTTTTACATCACATTTTTTGGTCCATTTTTCATAAAATTGTGTTTTTTGGCAAATTAGTGACAAATAATTAAAGACTGAAGTTAGAAAATAATGACAGACATTTGAGTTTCAGATTTCATACCATTCAGAAAATTCATACTAATGCAAGACCTCTATTAGCTTTCTAGGGTTATAAGAGCGATATTTTAAAAATTGTCCTTATTTTTGGGCCTTTGTCCCATTTCTTTGTATGGCTTTGTCCAGATTTCTTGCACTGAGGTTGAGAGGTATGACAAATGTGTCAGGGCCATCACAAGTCAGCCAGAGACATTTCAAACTGTGACATACTTGTTACACCCCACTCCCCCATGTAGTGACTCTGGATGTGTCGAAGCAAGGCAAGGAGTAGTTATGCAGTGTAAATGTGCAGAGAATCCCACCCATCCAAGGTGGACACAAGTACTAGAGTGGCTTTTCATCTGTCCTTGATTTTTGCAGAATGGTCTGGTTTCTGTCATATTTTTTGTACTGTTGATTTATGCTTATTACTCAAAGTGCCTGTTGCTCTGTGTTTAAGTAGCAATACTTTAATGACCATCAGGTAAGCTTGGCTGCGATTGCAAGATGCAAGTAAGCTTTTATAAGCATACTGTTAAAGAATTGCCAACATTGAAAGCCTTTCTGTTGCCATGTAGAGAATACTTAACTAGATAATGTATAAGCCTTGGGTATTGAAATGCATATGCCAGTATTTGTAATAAAGGACAGAATTACATTATTTTAAGAGTCTCATTACACTTGGAGACTTACAGTCATCTCTGCAGGCTTTAACCATAAACCGAATGCCAATCGCGTGGTCTATAACCTGTACAGTAATCCTTTTAAGCAATGTATCTTGAGCTTATTTCTTGTTTGCTTTTCATTTTTTACTTTGATCATGTTTTCCCCATGAAACAAGTAGATATCAGGCAGCAGGTCTTTTTTTGGATAAGGAACATTTTTACAAGTGGGGGCATCAGAGATTTCTACTTTCAGCATGTTACTTGTTACTTTAATAAAGCTGAATATAAATTATAATTAGAACTGCAGTGCAAGAAGTGGTTTGAGTTGAGTGCTTCTGGTTTTTCTTATACTTGATTTTGACTGGCATTCCATTAATGTATTTAAAAAAAGTAATTTATTTTTTCATGCCTCACAACCTTTTTTGTTTCCATCTAGATATTAAGCTGTCATGCAGCCAATGCATTGAAATATTTTTATTCTTCTACACTTCATTTTGTCTTGATTGGACTCTCATGACAGCTGTTTGGCACCCAGTGCAGTATATTTAGTTGTTGTGGTTTGCTACTACAGGTGTTTGTGTGTGTGATAGGGAATACCTTAGGCTTGAACCCTGTATCTTGTATGCAGGTGTTAAAGACCTTAATTCCCTACCCACCACCATTTGTGAAAAAAAAAACTGCAGATTTTTGCCTCATGTTTGATCTGATCTGTTCCTCATAATATCTGTGGTTTGTAAATGTTGCAATGCTTGATATTTGATGGGGCAGTTGTAGCATTGTTGCCTCACAGCTGCAGGTTCTCAGATTTGCTTCTTGGCTGGGGTGCCTTCTTTGTGGGGTCTTTATCTTCTCCCTGTGTTTGTGTGGGTTTGCTTTTGTGTCCTCCCATGTTACAAAGACATGTCTGCATTATTTCTTCCTGGGCCTCTGCTGAATTTTTTTTTTGTTCCAAGTCAGACTGTCCTGATTAACAAATGTTAAATAAAATTGACAGGCATTTGAATTTCAGACTTCAGGTTTCTGAATGTTTAAGTCCTTGCATATTTGATGGTGCAGTGGTAGTATTGTTGCCTCACAGCTATAGGTTTTTCTGGTTTGATTCTTGGCTGGGGTGCCTTCTGTGTGGAGTCTGCATCTCCTCCCTGTGTTTGAGTGGATTTGCTCTGGTGCCCTGACATTTTACAAAGACGTGTCTGCAGTATTTCTCCCTGGGTCTCTGCTGAAAATCTCCTCCCTGTGTTTGTGTGGATTTGCTCTGGTGCCCTGTCATTTTACAAAGACGTGTCTGCAGTATTTCTCCCTGGGTCTCTGCTGAAAATTGTTTTTATTCTGTCAGCAGTAAAATTGACAGGCATTTGAATTTCAGACTTCATGTTCTTCAGAAAATACATAGTAACACAACCGTAACACAACCTTTTATTCTAGCAATTTTCTAAGTTTATAAGATGAATATTTGAAATTTGTCCCTATTTTTGGGACTGTATTCCCTCAGTATTGGCTTTGTCCAGGTTTTTTGTGCTAAGGTTGACAGCTATGGCAAGAACTGAATTCACTGAATGTTTGAGGGCTGTATTCCCTCATTACTGGGTTTGTCCAGGTGTTTTGTGCCAAGAGGTTGACAGCTATGGTGAGAACTGAATTCACTAAATGATAGCCATTTAAGTTTCAGTCTTCCTCTTTTACAAAGCAGCTGATTTGGCATAGTGGTATGTTGCTTTGTTTTGCACAGGGAGCTTGGCAGTAAAATGTATGGTTCTAGCAACTTTCCAAGATTATACAAGCAATTTTTGGGCTTTTGACCCCCCCCCAATACATTTTGGCTTTTTCCAGTTTTCTTGTGCTGCGAAGTTGAGTATTGAGTAGATTTTACAAGGAGCTGAGAGCTGCAGGGGAACAGAAGTTTAGTGCTGCTTAAGTGAAGCTGGTTTGCCTTGTTAATAACACAACAAGTTGTGTACTTGCCTTTGATGCAGAAGGCTGTGGGTTCTACTCCCACAAGGGGTGGATGCTGCTGTACTGAGAATGTTCTCCTTGGTGCCATCCATTTCCTCTTGCAATATTACTAGCTTATCATTTTTTTAATGTAATATAGGCAATTTATTCCTGAGGGGCAACAGGCACTTTATTTTTCGATGAAACCATGAAATATAAAGGTGTTTGCTAGCAGCAACCTCTTCATTAGTTACAGATTTCTTTAATGTGGAATTATTTAGATGACTTTTACTTCTTCAGAGATAGTGCATATTTACTGATAATGGACTGTAGAATTGTGCATATTTACTGATAATGGACTGTAGAATTGTGCATATTTACTGATAATGGACTGTAGAATTGTGCATATTTACTGATAATGGTGGACTGTAGAATTGTGCATATTTACTGATAATGGTTGACTGTAGAATTGTGCATATTTACTGATAATGGTGGACTGTAGAATTGTGCATATTTACTGATAATGGTGGACTGTGGAAGTCTGAGTAGACTTTTATTATAAATGTTCTGAACTGGGCAGTTTTGTCATTATGGGTGCATGCATTTTGTTTCATTGCTTACTGGAAAAATGTTCAAAACAAATTTAAAACGCCCTCTAACAACTGTAATATATTGTACAAGGAATATAATTTAGTACAATGAGGAAGGTGTATCAAAGAGCACATGTATGTTTCATATGCAAGGGGCCTATGATTTGAAAACAGCCCAAAATTAATCTATCTGCCACTGGCAAAATGTATTTTCTTTGAATGTGGGTTTCAATGCTGTTTCAATGAATGTGAGTTTCAAGGGCAGAGAAGTTTTAAT